>NC_053491.1:237884081-238186581 GCF_905171775.1 Rana temporaria | reverse complement strand
CATGCGTCGAAGTCATTCGATGCATGCGAGGGATGGCGGGCGCTCGGACATGTACGGTAGGTCTGTACAGACGACCGAACAAGTCCAGGAATATTTGCCCGCTGGGAAAAGGCCCGGCGGGCAAATGTTTGCTGGAATCCTGCACGCTCGGGCCTACACACGACCGAACATGTCTGCTGAAACTGGCCCGCGGACCAGTTTCAGCAGACATGTTTGGTCGTGTGTACGGGGCCTTACACAGTCAGTTGACATTAACAAAACAGAGGATCAAAAATACAGTACTGTACAAGGCTACTACAAATGTAGATGAAAATGTTACATAATACTTCAGTACTGAACTTAATTGAGAGAGTACTATATACAAGTGGCAATTTATTTATTGCAACATCTTAAGGCCTCATGCACACTACACCTGTCAAGCAACTGTTTTATAGGCTTTTACATTTTCTTTGCCCCTAAAAGCCCCTCCATGTTAGCCTATGTGTCTATGCATAGATAGGGGTTTACATGTGTTTGGAGTCAATAGTAGGGTTGCCACCTTTTCTTCAAGCCAAACACAAGCACTTTTTTTAGTATGCACTACTTTTCAGGATTGTAAAAGACCTTGTAAACTTTTGGGTGGCAAAAAGAGAGTAGTAATGCGGCACGTCCAGTGCGCCACAGTGGGTGTGGCCAAATTGTGTTAATAGTGGGAGGGGCTTAAAGCAGTCCACTCTATCTATAGCCCCCCCCCCCCCCATACTATCCACTGCACCGTAGAGCTAGCTGCATGATTAATCCTTAAAAAATCGTGATCTCAATTCAACCCCCCTCATGATCTCTATGCATAATTTCCCGATTCATTCATGTAACAAGTGTAGAGAGTTCTCTGCTCACTTGGCTGTCAAAAGAAAAAAAACGGGCAGTCTTCCAAGTTTTTCACAACATTGTCCGTGCTGATAGATAACTATAAGCATTGTAACTTTTCATTCTTAGATTAAAGGAATGAACTTTTGACCTGTAAAATGAGGGAATTTTAGCCACTTAAAGACTAATAGCCAGATTCAGGTAGAGTTACGCCACACCCGTTACTCCGAATCTGCGCCGTCGTATATTTAAGCGTATTCTCAAATGGAGATACGCTTAAATGTTGCTAAGATATGACCGCCTGCGCCGTCGTATCTTAGCTGACTATTTACGCTGGCCGCTAGGGGCGTGTACGCTGATTTACGCCTAGAGTGCGTAAATCAGCGAGATACGCCTATTCACGAACGTACGGTTGCCCGTCGCAGTAAAGATACGCCGTTTCCGTAAGGCATTTTCAGGCGTAAAGATAAACCACCAAAAAGATGGCGCAGCCAATGTTAAGTATGGACGTCGGAACCGCGTCAAATTTAAAATTTTTACATCATTTGCTTAAGTCGTCCGTGAATGGGGCTGGCTGTAATTTCCGTTCACGTCGAAACCAATGAGTCTTTGCGGCATTATTTGGAGCATGCGCACTGGGTTATGTCCACGGACGGTGCATGCGCCATATGTTCAAAACGTCAATTACGTGGGGTCATGCCTTATTGACATAAAACACGCCCACCTCTTTCCAATTTGAATTAGGCGCGCTTACACGGCACATTTACGCTACGCCGCCCTAACTTAGGACGCAAGTGCTTTGTGAATACAGCACTTGCCTCTCTAACTTACGGCGGTGTAGAATATATGTGATACGCTACGCCTGCCTAACGTTAGGCACGTCTACGTGAATCTGGCTATAAACCTTTTTCTGACACTTTTTTCTTACAAAGTTAAAATCAGGATATTGGAACCCCCGGAAATTTTTATCGTGTGTATGGGGCTTAACTCTGTGAAAGCTTCACCATCCAACATTGAGCATTATCAGGGTTAAGACACAGCACTTTAACAGGAAGGGCATGACAGGGGAGCATGGGTAAGGTGATTATAATTTAATTATAATTTGAAGGAAAAAGAAAGGATGGGGGTGTCCTTACAAGAAAACCTGTAAATTTGCCCAATTTGAGTCTCTTTAAGTCACCAACCTGAAACATGTCAGGAGTTCACTTGCTGCATGCCTCTTCTGGTCAGTGACAGGACTAAAGCCAGGAACAGCCCAGCCACTAGCATTTTCAGTTATGGCAGCCTTCCTTTTAATAAAGACAGATTTCCTTAAAGATATGGTAGTTGGGCGGTAGGCCTTTAGTTCTGCAAACATTGTTGTAGATGTAGACTCTTTCTTATCTTGGTTCGTCCATGACACAGTTTACGGACTGCACGGAGAGAGCTTTGTATATTATGAACACTGAATATGTAAGTGCAGGAATATACTGTTTGAAGAGACAGCAAGACTGCATCTTGTAACAGTTTATGACATTGTTTGGTTGCCAACAACCATTGAATCCAAAATGAATCATGACACGTTGTGTTGTGAGTGGTAGACGAATGATGTATTAAATCACTAAGACAGTGAAACACATGAGCCAGAACAAGGATTTTATTTCTTCAACAGAACACAGATTAAGGAAGGTAATCGCCGCTTGTTAACTTTGGCTCATTGATTGGCTAGCTGCTATACACTTAATAGGATGGGAACCATATTTTTGCAAGAATCTGTCAAAATCCAATAAATTAGACCCTTGTTTCAGCAAGGACTGTCTCTGTTCTACAAGTGACTGGGCCTTAATGCCTGGCCTTTACATCCTTATGCGTTATATCAGGTTTTATTAGGTAATTGTTTAATTTTAGTGGTATCCCTTACTGTTCTGTGCAATTTACTAGGGTGTAATATGTCTTTCCCAGCCTGTCTGTAGGAAGGATCTTCTAGCAAACAATGAATAATTCATATCAATAAATTGTTTGTCATGCAAATATATATTTGAAATCAAATCTTTATTTTTTGGGGACAGTAACATGTTTTGGGCAGATTTTTTGTCAGCCTGTGCCTTAGAATAACAGGGAGGTGAAGCTTCCATTTATCAATGCAATATCCCGCCCCATTGTGTTTAGCTGGTTAGTGGGCATGGATAAGTTGGGAGGGAGTGGGCTGTCATATACCACTGTGTATACACCTACATATGTGGGTTAAAGTCACAAGGACATGTTTTGTCACACCCTCGTGACTTTATCATAGGGCGTGACAAAAGATGTCAGGGCGTGTCCTAGGATGTAATTTGCGTTGAATCAAAAGTGTCGCTGGATTACTGAATCTAGGCGATTATGAGGTTTAGCCTTAAAGGCACATTGTACCCAGATATTGTGGTAAATGTTTAAATTGGTGCACCTATCTTGTGAGTGTACATATTTTAAGCTTTCTAACAAAGGGATTTTGTGTTATAATGGTAAAGCACTATGCTATTTCTTCTTTCTTGAGCAGAGGAGCAAGTGGGGGCTGCATATTGGTGGTGAATTACACAGGAGCCAGAAGAGAGATCTCCAGGAGGGAGAGAGTGGTGCAGCCCTGGGAGTGGACCTCTTAAAAGGGAAGGCTCATTTGACCTAATACTTACCCTATTAGGGTTCAGTTCAGGTGAGAGCACATGATGAAGGGTGGTGGGACTCACTTGTGCTTGTTGATTAGGGATGAGCTTCGAGTTCGAGTCGAACTCATGTTCGACTCGAACATTGCCTGTTCGCCTGTTCGGTGAACAATGAACAATTAGGGGTGTTCGCGGCAAATTCGAAAAGCCACGGAACACCCTGTTAAAGTCTATGGGAGAAATCTAAAGTGCTAATTTTAAAGGCTAATATGCAAGTTATTGTCCTAAAAAGTGTTTGGGGACCTGGGTCCTGCCCCAGGGGACATGTATCAATGCAAAAAAAAGTTTTAAAAATGGCCGTTTTTTCGGGAGCAGTAAATTTAATAATGCTAAAAGTGAAACAATAAAAGTGAAATATTCCTTTAAATTTCGTACCTGGGGGGGGGGGGGGGGGTGTAAAGTAAGCATGTGAAAAAGCACATGTTTCCCGTACTTAGAACTGTCCCTGCACAAAGTGTCATTTCTGAAAGAAAAAAAGTCATTTAAAACCGGACTCGCGGCTATAATGAATTGTCGGCTCTGGCAAATCAGAGAGAATTCATTCATAAAAAAAAAAAGTGTGGGGGTCCCCCCAAATTCAATTACCAGGCCCTTCAGGTCTGGTGTGGATATTAAGGGGAACCCCGCTGTCAATTTAAAAAAAAATTACGTGGGGTTCCCCCCAAATATCCATTCCAGACCCTTCAGGTCTGGTGTGGATTTTAAGGGGAACTCCACCCCAATTTTTAAAAAAAAATGGCGTGGAGTTCCCCCAAAAATCCACACCAGACACCTTATCCGAGCACGTTAACCTGCCCAGCCATAGAAAAGAGGGGGGACAGAGTAGGCCCCCCTCTCCTGAACCGTACCAAGGCCACATGCCCTCAACATGGGGAGGATGTCCCCATTTTGATGGGGACAAGGGCCTCATCCCCACAACCCTGGCCGGTGGTTGTGGGGGTCTGCGGGCGGGGGGCTTATCAGAATCTGGAAGACCCCTTTACAAAGGGGACCCCCAGATCCTAGGCCCCCACCTTTGTGAATTGGTAATGGGGTACATTGTACCCCTACCATTTCACGAAGGAAGTGTAAATAGTTGTAAAAAACACACACACCGTAGAAAAAAGGTCTGGAATTGATATTTAGGGGAAACCCCACGTCATTTTTTTTTTAAATTGACAGCGGGGTTCCCCTTAATATCCACACCAGACCTGAAGGGGTTTTATGAATTAATTCTCTCTGAATTGTCGGGAGTCGACAATTCATTATAGCCGTGAGTCCGGTTTTAAATGACTTTTTTTCTTTCAGAAATGACACTTTGTGCAGAGACAGTTCTAAGTACGGGAACCATGCACTTTTTCACATGCTAACTTTACACCCTCCCTAGGTACGAAATTTAAAGGAATATTTAACTTTTATTGTTTCACTTTAAGCATTATTAAATTCACTGATCCCGAAAAAACTGCCATTTTTAAAACTTTTTTTTGCATTGATACTTGTCCCCTGGGGCAGGACCCAGGTCCCCAAACACTTTTTAGGACAATAACTTGCATATTAGACTTTAAAATTAGCACTTTAGATTTCAAATGTTCGAGTCCCATAGACTTTAACAGGGTTCTAAAGTTCACACAAACATTTGGTGTGTTTGCAGGTTCTGGTGCGAACCGAACGGGGTGGTGTTCGGCTCATCCCTATTGTTGATGTATGCAAAGGATTTAAGAAAATTTATTTTACATCACTTTGGAGAAGGCACAGTTTAAGGGACTTATGTGATGGACATTTGTATGTGATTTGTATTATTTTTTGTCACTTAAAGGATAATAAGTGTTATTGTCACTTATCAATGCACATATCAGTCTTTGATGAATTCAACAGTGAAATCTGTCGTATTGAGATTTTTTGATGATTTATAGAAGTATTATTCACTTTATTATTTAATTTATTATTTAAGCACTCACAATAGTCAAGTAGGGGTAATAACTTTGAGACACAAAGGTGTTGCACAACATTTTTTTTTTTTTGTTTAGTTTATATTGATATGGTAACACATTACAGTGCGAGCAGTAAAAACTTAACAGAGGTCAAGTCTTTACTAGAAGGTGTGCACAGAGAATAATTTCACTTATTGTCTCCAAAGTTGGCGATGTAACTTGTTTTAATTAAGATGTATGATGTATTGCTGCCTCCTTTTGTTTGGACATTAACCCTTTCCTTTCTATTTGCTTTCATTAGAGCTCAAACACTCAGATTCTGCATCTTGTCCCTTTAAAATGTTCTTCTCCACATGTTTTCTGACAGCTGGAAGTTTGATGAAACTTGAGAAAAGTATATTTATTTATAGGAGAATTGTGGGATTCAAAAAAAATATATACATACTCCTCTCCATGCTGCAGTATCGGTCTGATGATAAAGCTACTGTATCTGCCGCGTACACACAACCATTTTTAATGGTCTAGAAAAAGTGACGTTTTTTTTAACCCGATTCTTGTTAAGCCTGCCTTGCCTACACACGACCGTGGAAAAAAAAATTTCCTCGAGCAAAGCACGGTGACGTACAACACGTACGACGGCACTATAAAGGGGAAGTTCCATTCGGATGGCGCCACCCTTGGGGCTGCTTTTGCTGATTTTGTGTTAGTAAAAGTTTGGTGGGAGACGATTTGCGCTTTTCAGTCTTCGTGCTTTTCAGTCTGTTACAGCGTGATGAATGTTCTATCTCCATTACGAATGCTAGTTTTACAAGAACGAGCGATCCCGTCTCATAACTTGCTTGTCTGCATGCATGTTTTTTTCACATTGTTAAAGCCTACACACGAACATTTTTTACCACGTGAAAAACGACGCGAAAAAATAGAGCATGTTCTAAATTTTTAATGGCCATTTTTCACGTCATGAAAAATGCTCTGGAGCCCATATATGATCGTTTTTAATGGCATTGAAAAAAAAATTATTTTTCACATTATGAAAAACGGTCATGTGTACGCGGCATAAGTCTGAGAACTTAGTGATTCCATGACCACTGATGGCTCAGCTCTCACACTTCTCTGAGTGGAGAGCAGTGACTGTCAATCACTGCTCTCTGCCATGCCCCTCCAGTGCACACTTGAGTGCCAGGCTGTGGAGTGGTTGGGAGTGGCTGGCTCAGGCTGCCAGAGGCTAAAAGAATGTTTAGGAAAATTGATCATTTGGTTACTTTGATTTGTCAGCCTATGGTTATTTTAGCTATTGTACATTTTAATCTGACATAAAATTAGATATTGCTTTTAAGTCTGCTAGATAGTGCTACTACCATAGGTGTGCGCAGCCTATTGTATAAGGGTGTGCACCCCAAAGCTCAAACACACACGCATGTGTCTATATGTATGTGCGTGTGAGTAGGGCAGATATTGGTGTCAGTAGGACAAAGGGTGGTGTCAGTAGGGCAGAGGATAGTGTCAATAGAGCAGTGGACTGTGTTGGTAGCGAAGGGATTGATGTCAATAGGGCTGTGGATGGTGTCAGTAGCTTTTTATTTTTATCATTTTATAATTTCTTTACGTTTTTTAGGAGCCCCATTGGGAGGCTTTGTTGAAATGTTAGGGGTCTAAATAGAAAGGGACTGAGGACAGAGATTTCCCAGTCCCTTTCTCTGCAGCCTCAGGTGCACTGGACAGTGAATGAATGGCAAGTGCTCTGTGCTGAGCAGCTTCCTGTTCATTCCCCCCCTGGCAGCAGGGGGGATCTGCAGCACACTGGGTGATTAGGGTGTGCCCAGGCACACCTGGCACACCCTGTGCACACACCTATGGCTACTGCGCTAGTTAAAAATATCACCCATAAGACACTTAGACCTCATTCACATGGGATTTTAGTGTCATCTGCAGCAAGAATCCAGCCAGTCCTTGTGAATTAGAAGTGGATGTATATAGTTGCAGCTGCTGGTTTCCATCAGAATTACTTTTCCTCTGAAATTGTATATATATATATATATATATATATATATATATATATATATATATATATATATATATATATATATCTCTTAGAGGACCACAACTCCAAAGAACCTTTTTGTTGCCCTAAATATATATTGTTTTACTTTAGTATTACAGATAGAAACAATGTTTTTGGCTCATAGCTAAAATGTAAACATTTTTCTTCGCGAAATGAAGTAAACTGGCATGAGAGTTGAAGTGGGCAATAAGAGTTTGGCCTAGTCTTGAATTTTTCGATCATGGTTGTGTCTTTGTTGAACCTAAAAGGTCCTACTAGATAGTTTCAGCAGGATGGTCAGTGCTGTAAATTGAGTTGTTGTACTTTATCCTTTGATATATGTAGCTTATGTAAATACTGTGTTAGAGCAGAACTAATGCCAACTATTGACTTTATAGATCTGGTGTTCCATGAAAAAGTTACAAAAAGAGTGCTGGGATACTTATGCTGGTCATATAGATGAGTAGAATTTTGAATGAAAATTTATAAGAAAGGAATGTTCTAAGAAAGTTTGTTAGTTTTTCTAATCATTAGTGGGGTCAAATCGATGTATGTTTTTGAACACAGGAACATTTTGAAGGAATATGATGGAAGTTTTTTCTTGAACTAATTTCTAGCAGTATATGTGGTTGTAGTTTGGTACAACCCATTCAATCCTAAATCAAATGGTAGAAACAATCGGCTAGATTCACGTAGACTTACGACGGGCGTATCAGTAGATACGCCGTCGTAAGTCCGAATCCGCGCAGTCGTATCTTTAAGCGTATGCTCAAATTGAGATACGCTTAAATGTTGCTAAGATATGACCGGCGTAGGAGTCTCCTACGTCGTCGTATCTTAGCTGTCTATTTACGCTGGCCGCTAGGGGCGTGTATGCTAATTTACGTCTAGAATATGTAAATCAGCAAGATACGCCTATTCACGAACGTACGCTCGCCCGTTGCAGTAAAGATACGCCATTTATGTAAGGCGTTTTCAGGCGTAAAGATAAACCACCATAAAGATGGCACAGCCAATGTTAAGTATGGATGTCGGACAGCCGTCGAATTTCACTTTGTTTACGTCGTTTGCGTAACTCGTCCGTGAATGAGGCTGGGCGTAAGTGACGTTCACGTCGAAAGCATTGACTATTTGCGACGTAATTCCGAGCATGCGCACTGGGATGCGTTCACGGACAGCGCATTCGCCGTTCGTTAGGAACGTCAATTACGTGGGATCAAGGCTCATTTTAATACAACACGCCCACTGCCTGGACAATTTGAATTAGGCGGGCTTACGCCGGCCCATTTGCAAAACGCCGCCGTAACTTAGAGCGCAAGTTCTTTCTGAATACAGGACCTGCCGCTCTAAGTAACGGCGGCGTAGTGTATCTGAGATACGCTACGCCTGCCTAAAGATAGGCAGATCTTTGTGAATCTAGCTAAAAGTCTTTTGAACGACATCCGAATGTACTGAGAATTTTCATACAAATTTTTATTCAAAATTCTATCCATCTATGGCCAGTTTTACCTATTAGCTAGTGCAAATTTAACCCCCGTTATGGAGACTCACCCTCTCTTATTAACCTCATCACCAAAGTCTCTGGAAATAACAGTGAGGATAAATTGATACACTGGCGCAGGTCCTAATTTTCCAGGTGTGCAGGTGCTGTATGGCCCCAAATGCACGCTGTTTTCGGGGCCTTACAGCTGCATCCACACACCTGTCAAATTAGGATCTGCAGTTGTGTTCATACAGCTGCCCAGTACCCATAGCTTAACATAGTCTGCCTACACACAGCTCCAACCACATAAAAAGTCATTGCTTCACACTGTAAAGTCCTCAGCACCCAAGACCTCATTCACACAGAGAGCATTATTTATTAATTAAATACAGTTTTATCTTTTCAGATTTAGCAGGAATTTTGTCAGTTATGCTGTATTTGTATCCGCTGACAATGATGTTAGTGTATTTTTAGCCAAATTATTATTGTTTTGATATATTGGGGGGCCTTATTATGTACGTTGTATGGGATCCTGTAATGTCTAACAACAGCCCTTCTTACAATGGGCATCTTTTATTTAATTATGTAAAACCTGTATCCCCAAAGAAAAAAAAAATCAGTCTAAAACGTGGTGCTGATGATTTAATTTGTGTATGTAAAAACAATCTAAGAGTCAATCTAACACTACCCTCTTCCGACTAGACTGGTGTTCAAGGGTGACTCTTTTAATCATTGGTAGATAGAGGAACCACCCTAGAACAGGAAGTGTGTTACCAGATCACCAGGCGAAAATAAAGGGAAAAAACCCTAAAGAATGCAGCAACCACATTTAAGCAGTGGTAAGCAGCAATATATAAACACAAATTGGGGGCTACACACTACTATAATGAATACACCACTTATTGTTGCTTAAATGCTTGCCTTGCATTCTACTGGATATCCCTAGTACATAGCATCCACTGAGCATAACAAATATATAGGTAAAGCTAAGCACGGTCTAAGTTCAAAGGCATTCACCTGCCTCTGTGCCATCTGACAAAATGTACGTAATTATCCAGTAATGAGACAGACTCACTGGGGAAATGCTGTGACAGAACAGCAGGGCTCAGGATAATGACCCACACGTGCACACGTCTTACTTCCCAATGGGAAAGCCAGTGCATGCTCTCTTTAACCCTGCTGATACTGCAAAATATTGACACAAACAAATATTATTACACTAAAAACACTGTTACTAAAAGATAAACATGTCTCTATGATAAAACAGACCTCGATTTTGTTAAAGCTAAAATTTATGGATATAACTTTTTTTTTTTTAATTAGTACCAGGGACAGTACTTGCAATGAATGAAAAGTGTCATGTGTTCTGTTGGCTGCTGTGTTGGATTGAACTCTTCATTCTTCTGTCCCCTCGATATCCCCACGACTGTGATCTTCTGGTGCTGTGGGGAATAATTCCACCCCCTGCTCCATTCAAAGAAGCTGTACAGAAGCTTTTGTGAATGAAAATCACTCTATGAATAGAGGAAGTAGACATTTTATACGCCACCTGTCCTCCCTTCATAGAGCAATTTTTCACTCAGTAGAGCTGCTAAGAATGGAGGAGAGGGGCAAAAGGGCCATCATAGTAAGCACTTCTGATGAGTGCCTGTAATAGGTGGAGTGTCTTGTAATAACCCCTGCACCACTGGAAGATCACTTGCGGCAGTATTTACGGGGAAAAGGAAGGTAGGATTCAAGGAACAGAGCACCACATGGGACACTTGTCATTCATGTAAGTGTAGTCCCTGGTGCTGATTTATGTTGCAAAAAAAAATGTAATTTTTTTTTTTTTTTTAAACAGAAAAGTTTTTATGTGTCTCCAAAAGGAGAAGTATAAAGACATACATCAAATGACAATTACAAAAACAAACTAACATACAAAAAAAAACATTGCAGCTACAGCTTACAGGATAAACAAAATCACATTCATAGACCGAATCTATTACATTATGGTTGCGAAGTACCCTGTGGGTACTTAACACATTAGCACCCACAGAATATACGTATTATGTGGAGAAGCACCATGGCGGTCCAGGCCCCAAGCTCCAGGGTGGACGACCGGGGGGAGGGGAGGAGGGGACAAAGGGAGGGGGGACAGGGGACCAGGCAGGGGGACATCAAGGCCAAGGGAGAATAGTGGAAGGGAGAGAGGGGGGGGGGGAAGGGGGAGGCCCAAGTCAAAGGGCAGCATCTTCACCCCAAGGGTGGCACCTGGGACCTCGAGTTCACTGCTTGGACCATGCACCCCAGATTTTCTCGAACTTTTTAGGACATTTACGGTTCATATACGTAAGCTTATACAAGGGCAGTATAATTACTAAAATTTAGCTTGAACTTCCTCATCCATGTTTTTATGGATCTTGCATTGTGCACTAGTGTTGGAACAGGATGGGACCATCACCAAACTGCTCCCACAAAGTTGGAAGCATGACATTTACCACCATGTCTTGGTATGCTGATGCCTTAAGTGTTCCCTTCACAGGAACTAAGGGGCCAACCCCTGAAAAAAAACCCCACACCATAATCCCCCCTCCACCAAATAATTTGGACAAGTTCACAAAGCAAGGTCCATAAAGACATGGATGAGCGAGTTTGGGGTGGAGGAACTTGACTGGCCTGCACAAAGTCCTGACCTCAACCCAATAGAACACCTTTGGGATAAATTAGAGTGGAGACTGCAAACCAGGCCTTCTCATCCACATTAGTGCCTGACCTCTCAAATGCGCTTCTGAAAGAATGGCCAATCATTCCAATAGACACACTCCTAAACCTTTTGGACAGCCTTCCTAGAAGAGTTGAAGCTGTTAGAGTTGCAAAGGGTGGGCCAACTCAATACTGAACCCTACGGACTAATACTGGGATGCCATTAAAGTTCATGTGCGTGTAAAGACAGGCATCCCAGTACTGTTAGTAATATAGTGTGTGTATGTGTTTATATATATATATATATATATATATATATATATATATATATAGAGAGAGAGAGAGAGAGAGAGAGAGAGAGAGAGAGAGAGAGAGAGAGAGAGAGAGAGAGAGAGAGAGAGAGAGAGAGAGAGACAACGAGACCTCTGTTCTCCTGAAATACTAGCTCCTGTAGAGAACTAATATATTTTATAGTTTCAATGCAATACCAGATATTACGAGCAGGGATACTATATGTGGCATCTTTAATTGCAACTCCCAGTCCTGGTGCCTGGAGAACATTCAAGAGATGAGAAGGACTCCTCTATGTAGGTACACTTTGAAGAACAGCAAAAAAATGTGATTCTTTGCATTTGAAGCCCAGTATCACATTGGAGATTTGCTTATCATCATTGAATTAAACTGCAAAAGAAAATTACCATTTTATTTGTTTTTAAATATTATATATTTATATAGCATATAAAGCAGTGTCACAGTTTTTAAACTCATATTGTTTTCTCCTGGCTATTTAATAGTGAAATGAGAGCATCTGGCACCTGTTATTTAAAGTGTAACTTTACTCTTTCAATCATCATACAGTGGGGAGAACAAGTATTTGATACAATACCGATTTTGCAGGTTTTCCTACTTACAAAGCATGTAGAAGTCTGTAATTGTTATCATAGGTACTCTTCAACTGTTAGAGACAAAAACAAAAAAAAAATCCAGAAAATCACATTGTATGATTTTTAAGTAATTAATTTGCATTTGTTTACATGACATAAGTATTTGATACATCAGAATAGCAGAACTTAATATTTGGTACAGAAAACCTATGTTTTCCAATTACAGAGATCATGCGTTTACTGTAGTTCTTGACCAGGTTTGCACACACTGCAGCAGGGATTTTGGCCCACTCCTCCATACATAGCTTCTCTAAATCCTTCAGGTTTCAGGGCTGTCACTGCGCAAAACAGACTTTCAGCTCCCTCCAAAGATTTTCTATTGGGTTCAGGTCTGGAGACTGGCTAGGCCACTCCAAGACCTTGAGATGCTTCTTACGGAGCCACTCTTTAGTTTCCCTGGCTGTGTGTTTCGGGTCGTTGTCATGTTGGAAGACCCAGCCACAACCCATCTTCAATGCTTTTACTGAGGGAAGGAGGTTGTTGGCCAAGATCTCGCGATACATGGCCCCATATATCCTCCCCTCAATACGGTGCAGTTTTCCTGTCACATCCCCAAAGACATGTTTCCACCTCCATGCTTCACGGTTGGGATGGTGTTCTTGGGGATGTACTCATCTGTCTTCTTCCGCCAAACACAGCGAGTGGAGTTTAGATCCAAAAGCTCTATATTGTCTCATCAGACCACATGACCTTCTCCTGTTGCTCCTCTAACTCATCCAGATGGTCATTGGCAAACTTCAGATGGGCCTGGACATGCTCTGGCTTGACCAGGAGGACCTTACGTGCGCTGCAGGATTTTAATGCATGACGGCGTAGTGTTTTACTAATGGTTTTCTTTGAGACTGTGGTCCCAGCTCTCTTCATGTCTTTGACCAGGTCCTGCTGTTTAGTTCTGAGCTAATCCCTTACCTTCCTCATGATCATTAATGCCCCACGAGGTGAGATCTTGCATGGAGCCCCAGACCGAGGGAGATTGACCATCATCTTGAACTTCTTCCTTTTTATAATAATTGCGCCAACAGTTGTTGCCTTCTCACCAAGCTGCTTGCCTATTGTCCTGTAGCCCATTCCAACCTTGTGCAGGTTTACAATTTTTTCCCTGATGTCCTTACATAGCTCTCTGGTCTTGGCCAATGTGGAGAGGTTGGAGTCTGTTTGTTTGATTGAGTGTGTGGACAGGAGTCTTTTATACAGGTAATGAGTTCAAACAGGTGCAGTTAATACAGGTAATATGTGGCGAACAGAAGGGCTTCTTAATGAAAAAATAACAGGTCTGTGAAAGTCGCAATTCTTACTGGTTGGTAGGTGATCAAATATTTACGTCATGCTTATTAATTATTTAAAAATCATACAATGTGATTTTCTGGATTTTCGTTTTGAATTCCGTCTCGCACAGTTGAAGAGTACCTATGATAAAAATTACAGACCTCTACATGCTTTGTAAGGAGGAAAACCTGCAAAACCGGCAGTGTATCAAATACTTGTTCTCCCCACTGTATAACTATATATAGAAAGGTATATTATATTTTCTTGTTTTAAACTTTATGGCCCGGATTCAAAAAGCACTTGCGCTGACGTATCTCCAAATACGCAGCGTAAGTGCAAATATGCACCGTCGTATCTGTGCGCCGTACCCACAAACTAAGACACTCATAAAAACAGACTAAATCCCGCCGACGTAACTTGCCTACGCCGCCGTAGAGTGGGTGCATATTTACGCTGGCCGCATGGTGGTGCTGCCATTGATTAGCCATTCAAATATGCAAATGAGGAAAATACGACAATTCACGAACCTGCGCACGCCCGATGCAGGCTACGAGAGGTGCGCGTAAGTTGTACGTCCGGCGTAAATTTAAGCCCCATAAAGGAGGTGTAACTCAGCAGCAGACATGTAAAGGTCTGCATCAGGGAACACAAGCCAGCGTATTTTACGTAGTTTACGTTAACCGTGTGTCTGGATATCTTAGGTAGTTGTTCCGACGTGGTTATGAGCATGCGCACGGGGATGCGTCCACGACACGACGCATGCGCAGTTCGTTCAACGTACTTGTCTGGCTCTCCAACCATCATTTGCATGGGGTCACACCTCATTTGTATGGCTTTGCATGGGGCAAGCCCACTTCCACCTACGCCGGCCTGCGCCTTCGAAATCTACGTCACGCCGACGCAGCTTTGGGAGCACTGGCTTTGTGAATTCCATGCTTGCCTCTCTGCGCTGCGTCGGCGTATCGTACATTGGTTTGCACTACGGCGGCGTAATGTGCGCCCGTTCTCTGTGAATCCGGGCCTATATATATATATATATTTCTTCATTTGCTTCCTGGTTTCTGGCCTACGCCAAAATTATGTCATACATCTCAGGAGTCTTCTTGGGCATTTTTTTTCTTTCATCTAGGGGAGGGACTTTCTCAGCCAACCACACCCTCCTGCCTGCATACCTGAGTTAAAGCGGAGTTCCACCCAAAAGTGGAACTTCTGCTTTAAGCACTCCTCGCCCCCTTACATGCCACATTTGGCATGTCATCTTTTTGGGGGGGAGTGGGGGCTTTGGTAGGAGTTGTACTTCCTGTCCCACTTCCTCCTTCTGCCCAGGGACTGCCTAGGCAACACCTCCATAGACGGCCCCTCCCTCTAGGCGATTTCCTGGGACACGTGACAGGTCCCTGGAGATCGCCTGTCCATTCCTAGTGCACAGCGCTAATCACGCATGCGCAGTGCGTGCCCGGCCGAGAAGCCGAACCCTGTCACGGCTGGGTGTCCACAGTCTGAATGGAGGCACCAGCTGAGAAAGGGGGAGAGGAGCGACACTCCGGGTGGCCGCATCGCTGGACTGTGGAACAGGTAAGTGTCTGTTTATTAAAAGTCAGCAGCTACACTTTTTGTAGCTGCTGACTTTTAATAAACATAAAAAAGCTGGAACTCCGCTTTAATGGCAGATGGAGTCCAGGAAGTAAATGCTATATGAATTATTTCCCCTTAAGAAATATAGCCTGTGGCTAGAAATGCTGGGGGGACTTTTCAAAGTGATTTCTTAACAAAATAAAGCATGGAGACATGGATGAATGGTTGAATTTAATATAAATACTAAAAATTATTTAAATACCATTTATGGTTTGTGGTGCATAGAAACAATTTAGTTACGCTTTAAGTTCCAGACAGAAATCTGCATAGCCCTGGATTTGTACACTAAAAATTATTCTTAAAGATGGCTGAGCTCAGAAAAATTACTGCAGACATTGAAAGGCTAAAACAGGTTATTTTAATTAATGAATAACATTATTTAACAGGTAATAAATCCCTATAAAATGTTTGCATTGTACCATTTTAGCATATCATTATTTCTTTGTATAGTTGTGTTGTCACTAAACTATCATGCAGTGAATAGGCTAATTACTGTTGTAGTAGCATCCCAGGTTTCATGCTACAGTTCAGAAATGTCACTTCATGTTCTATGTTACTTTAGCTGCATGTGTTAGTAAAAATTGAAATCAACTTAAAGCATAATGCATCCATGGGAACCTCCTGGTGTGTGCATATTGTTAACATAGTAATATTTATTGCACACTGACATTCTAAATGAATCATACTTTATGGACATCTTTGTTCAGTTTACCTTACAGTTCATATAAATGTCAAGAGTCCAATTATTTATTGCATAAGGAACCATATGTAAACATGTTAAGGCTTGTACCAGCCTCTTAACCCAGTCAATGCAGGTATGCAACAGAATGACGACTTTGACGCCAATGCCAACAGTGAATGTTGTTCCAAGCACGCCTCTGTATTGCTACTTTTGCCTTAGTGATTTGTAACTGCTACCCAATCTGCCAATGGTCCACTGGCCTCTATTCTACCATTTTGCCCTTTTTAAATGTCTTCTATAGATTCCAGCCTGACTTCCAAGTTGTATGAGCTGGTATCCCCATTGCTGGAAACTTCGAGCATGTTTGACCCCCACCATGTTGAATATTAGCAGAGGTGGATCACCCGGCAGAAAACCTAGGCAAGGCTCTAGGGCCCAGTGGTCATCCCAGGGACCCAGCTACAACCTTTATGCTCCTGCAGTAAAGCAGGGAGCTAGTGCAATGGTAAAAAAAACTGTACACATGCCTTTCACTTCACAAGGAAGGGTATACTTGTAGTTGGTTGATGTCTGATGGGGCCTCCCTGAGTTTATTCCATTCCTTATCAATGTCATTTGATATTTGGAAAACCCTACAAATGGGTAAGGGTTATTTGATAAAGGGCTGGCACACTATTTACAGTAGACTCCAATCCAGTGCATCTGACTTGTAGCAGGCAGACCCTTCATTAGGCTCCACTCACACTTGGAAACTTGAAATTCATTCTTATTGGCAACTCAAACATGGTGCAATTTTGCCACGATTGTCACACAACAGAATCACACAGCAATCACAGAAAATCCCTTTAAATTAGTATATTAGTTATTCTTACTGCCTGGTTGTGCTAATGCTCTAATTAAAAGGGATGTATTTGTGGTAAAGGTTATGCTGATTCCTAAGCTCTGTGCAAACCATAGCCAGATTTTAGGGATCCAGGCTCTGCCCCTTAGGCGGGTACACACTACAGTTTTTTAGTGCAACCCCACGGGTTTCATGAAAAAAAAAAAACTGACAGCCCCAGTTAGAGACACTGTAACCATGCAAGGTTAGTTCAGCGATCTCCCCCGCTGAGCTGTCGTGTTCTGACAGGGAGTTGCCCCCCCCCTCATCAGAACACTGCATTTTTGTCGCATTTTGCGTTTACCTGTGGTTGTGGTCAGGGTAGGTTAGTGTATATGTAGTATTACTAAATTTCCATCTCATGCATTCACATACATGGCTCTTTCCCCATACATCCTCCAAAGACCACATAATGGAGTGCAGCCAGTAGAGTGGCAGTCATGCAATTGCTGAGGTAAACCTTGTGAAGCTACAACATAGACAGAAAGGGCTAGATTCACATACCTTTAGGCGGGCGTAGCGTATCTCCTATACGCTACACCGCCGTAACTTTGAGAGGCGAGTATGGTATTCTCAAAGATTTTGCCGCCGAAGTTACGGCGGCGTAGCATATTAGGGCCGGCGTAAGCCCGCCTAATTCAAATGTTGAAGCTGTGAACGTGTTTTATGTATATTAAGTGTGACCCCACGTAAATGACGTTTCGATCGAACGGCGCATGCGCCATCCGTGGACGTATCTCAGTGCGCATGCTCCAAATGACGTCGGCAAATCGTCAATACTTTCTACGTGAACGTAAATTACGGCCAGCCCCATTCACGGACGAGTTACGCAAACAACGTAAAATTTGACGCGGTTCCGACGTCCATACTTAACATTGGCTGCGCCATCTTTTTGGTGGTTTATCTTTACGCCTGAAAACCCCTTACGTAAACGGCGTATCTTTACTGCGACGGTCGGGCGTGCGTTTGTGAATATGCGTATCTATCTGATTTACATATTCTAGGCGTAAATCAGCGTACAACGCCCCTAGCGGCCAGCGTAAATATGCAGTCAAGATAAGACAGCGTAGGAGACTTACGCCGGCCGTATCTTAGCAACAGTTAAGCGTGTCTCAGTTTGAGCATACGCTTAAAGTTGCGACGGCGCGGATTCGGACTTACGACGGCGTATCTACTGATACGCTCATCGTAAATCTACCTGAATCTGGCCCAAAGTGTTCATGATTGCATGTTTCATAGCCAATTGCTTGCATCTTAGTGAGAAGCTGTGATTTCTCTAGAATGGATACATAGCCAATGACTAACACCTAAAAATTTAATTAATGGGTGTCTGCTGCGCTAAATGCACCTTAATATCATATATGTCAGAGAAATTCAAGCAGCCAGCACAATATTGATGAAAAACAACTGAATAATGTAGCTCTAAAAAAAAGAGCCAGGAATGAATGTGAAACAAGACAGAAGGTGTTAAAAAGTATTTCTATTGCTAAAAAAGGTAATAAAAATGACTTTCTAGGGAGAATTTGTATTGCACAGTTCTGAGCAAGTTTCAACTTTCTGAAAGCAAACACTTACACAGGAATTTTTGTGGACAAAGTGCTGGATATAGGTTGTGAAGGAGCTTAGGAAAGGTACATTTTAACTTATTATGAAGCCTGGTGTCACACAAATCAGTTTTTCTCCAGTTCAGACAAAATATGGGTTAGCTTTACATATTATATCCATTAAAATATCCAGGATTACATTTATTTTTTTGTCTATTGTGCATTGAAGATCATAGCTGTTTGTATCCAAATGAGCAGGCATGTGCACTGGATCTGGCAAATTACACAGCACAATTAGTGAACAATAAAGCCAAAGATTACTCAATAAAAAATATGAAATAAGCACATTATTTACCCTCAGTGTGATGTGTCCCACATGCTTCGGACTCCTAGCTCAGTAAAAAATCTTCCTCCCCTAGTAGGTAATCATAAAAAAGGAAGAAAAAAGGGGAATTTTGGACTTTGAATGAAGCCATGGCCGGGTATGGTCAGGTGCCTACATCCCTATCATTAAGAGGAAAAGGAAAATGCAACAAAAAGGGTGGGACTTTGTATGAAGCTCATGGTAATAAAATTAATAGAGTGGTGGATATTAAAGTATTTAATAATACATAGATACATGTTTACATACATTACATTTCATAGAAATGCACACTTCCATAATGAAAATTTCTGAAACAGCAATATCTGGTAATAACATATTTATAAACATTGATAAGATTAAGGAATCCACCAACGTCATCAGTGCATGCACACTAAAGGAGCGGTCCACGTGCCGTTTCTTCAGGATCCGTGCCGTAATGCGGAAGTGAAGTCAACGCACCTCTGGCCAATCACAGCGCCAGAGCCTGTAAATCTGGAAGTGGCTCCAGGAAAAATATCGGCTGTTGGAGTGGAGCGTGGGTGTCACTGCAATCACTATGTTTAAAATGTCCGTTCTGACAATATGTATTATTACATGTTATTTTATACATACTGTAGATCGCAAAAGTAAAACCCTGAGAGGGGAGGGAGGTAAAGATAGAGAGAGCTTCTAGCAGAAGTTGTGTCTGTGTGTTAAGTGAAGATTACAGAACACATTTCAACATTGAAACAAAATGGAGTCTCTTGTCCTTAAATGAACAGTACATTGAAAGTCCATGTCAGCCATATTTCAGTCAGTGCATTTGACCATTGATCCAGAGGGAGAGCCCCTGTCCAGATATTCAGCCATGATATGGACAGTCTACTGTCTGGTTGGATACATGCATGGTAGGTGAGTTCTGACAGATGGTACATAAGAAATTCAAACATTAATTAGTGCATGCATGCATTTTCTGCTTATGCTAGTAATAAAAATATACACGTTCTTATTTAAAGTGTTATTAAATAATCCAAAAAATTTAAAGCTTTCGCTGTCTGAATTTTAATCACTTTGGCTGCTCATTTCTTTTTTTAACTGAGGTCATGGCTACCATCCAGTAGAAAAGCTGACGTGAGAGAAATGTAATTGCTGTAGGTTTTTACTTCTTTTGAAATTCATCCTTGTTTTGACAGAGGGTAAAGCAGTGACATTCCCTGTAGTCTGTGATCATGCTCAGCAGTGCAAGCAAGGGCTATTACCACACTACAAAGTAATCACCAAACGTGGCACGCTGAATTTGGGACTGATGGCCTAGGAAACTCTCTAGATCGCATTCCCCCTATATTAGTTACATATAGAAAAATGTGGCATGTCTGCAAATGCTGAGCTTTTATAATGTATACAGTAGCTTCTTCATACAAAACTAAACTGTAAATCTGGCCAATGTTCCATCCATCTATGGCTGTTCCTGCTTGAGGGAAACCAATCTAATCAGTGGCGGCCCGTCCATAGGGGGCTCCCGGGCGCCGCCCTCCCCTCCTGTAGTCACCCTATGGGAAGTGCCACGTCAATGCAATCACGAGATTGCAGACGTGGCGCTTCATTTGCGGGGTTTTAAACCGCCTTGCGGCGCAATGCAAACCGCCGATTAGCTTCCGCCCGTATAATCACTATGGGCGCTGGGCAGGAGCATTGTTGTTTGCATCCCAGCTGTTACTTCCGGGTTTTGTGGAATAGACGAAAACCGGAAGTGATGTCACGTCGGCAGCTCAGTTCTTTGCATGGCCCGAGCGGAGCTGAAAGCAAGGTAAGAAGACAGAGAGAGCCACACTCACCATGCTAAGATAGTTTGTCCTTGCTAGATCGACCCCACATCCCTCTCTGATCACCAATGACTGTCTGTGCAGTGTTCTGGACAATAGTCCTCCGGCTCCAGGCTGTCCACTCCTGATTCAGATGTATTCAGTATTATTTGAGCAAGGCAAGGGGTGCGTGCATGTTCCATGTTCCCCAGGAAAGGATGGACAACTACAAATACCAGCATGTTATTGTATATGGCTCCAAGTTGGATGGGTGTCCAGGTGTTTTCCTAGCACTGCAGGGACTTGTAGTCCCATACATGGGAGATTGCATGAACCAGAGTCCTAGCAGAAGTTGAAGAACTACAAGTCCCAGCAGGTTATAGCATAGGGCTCCAAGAAGATAAGTGGTCATGCGATGCTGGAACTTGTAGTCCCTTACCTAAGAGAATTGCATGAACCAGAGTCTTAGGAGGGAGAGGCTGGAGAACTACAAATCCCAGCATTCCAATTTTTGGAACGCTTGGGCTACCCTTTTGGGCTTTGCTATAGGTAATGTATCATACCATCTTGTTGCAACTATGACCTAACTATTGAGACCGCATTGACTCACTTGTCTGTTCATCTATTCCCCCCTTTTTTTAGCTAATTTTTACCAACCCCACTCCTGATGACTGGCTTTAAACGCCAAGAAACACGTCGAGTCTATGCTCAGGGATGCCAAGATAAGCTTGCCCAATCATGTATTTCATCAAACTGTTCTCTTTTACATATTTTTTTGGATAATCATGTTCACTGTATCTTTATGTCAATTTATTGTGATTGCTTTTATTAGTCATGTCCTGGATCTTGAATATTAAATATACCAATGTGATTATTACTACATGTATTATGCCTTCGTCTGCATGATCTTTGTATTATATATTATGATACATATTACATTATAAATTTTATATTTGACTCTTTGATTTTCATTTTTCGGATTGATTACTCAGCAATTCTTTTTGGCCACAGAGATTTCCCTGACTGGACTGTGACAGTTAACCCATGGCCCATTTCTTTTATTTTTTACTACAAGAGGGATGGAGGCATGGTCAAGGTATTTATGGTTTGCAACAGGTCACTTGCTCCCAGCAGGCTGGTGTGCAATGCATGATCCTGATCTCTCCAGGAGAGGGTGGATAACTACAGGTCCCAGCAAGAAATAGTATAGGGCTCCAACATAGATGGGTACACATGTGATGCTGGGACTTCTAGTCCCATACATGGGCTATAGCATGAACCTGCAGAACCTAGCAGAGGATAAAGAACTACAAGTCCCAGCAAGAAATAGTATAGGGCTCCAACATAGATGGGTACACATGTGATGCTGGGACTTGTAGTCCCATACATGGGCTATAGCATGAACCTGCAGAACCAAGCAGAGGATGAAGAACTACAAGTCCCAGCAGGTTATAGCATATTGCTCCAAAGTGGCAGAGTTTCCATGCGATGCTGGGACTTGTAGTCCCTTGCCTAAGAGAATTGCATGAACCAAAGTCTTAGGAGGGAGAGAATGGAGAACTACAAATCTCAGCAGGCTGGTGTGCAATTGGTTAACCTGATCTCTTCAGGAGAGGGTGATGAACTAAAAGTCCTGGCAGGTTATAGTATAGGGCTCCAAGGAGGATGGGTGCCTGTGCGATGCTGGGACTTGTAGTCCCATTATGGGGGATTGCATGCACCAGATTTCTATGATGCTAGGATTGTAGTGCCACACATACATAGGGAACTAAATCAGCAGGGGACCTAG
This sequence comes from Rana temporaria, assembly GCF_905171775.1. Lineage (NCBI taxonomy): Eukaryota > Metazoa > Chordata > Amphibia > Anura > Ranidae > Rana > Rana temporaria. The sequence continues at coordinate 238,164,053 of NC_053491.1, read as the reverse complement.
CAGATTGTAACTTAAAACTCAAAGTATGATGAGTGGTCATGCCTTTTTTTTCCAATGCTGGGACTTGTAGTAGTGTTGTAAGAAGAAGAGGCTGTCATCTGGAGGAGCGTGTCTGTCTGCCCTGCCACCCTGTGCTGGTCTGGGGGGGGGGGGGTGATTGCTGTGTCCACCACCCCCCCGCCATGTGTATAGTCTAGCACTGTAGCTGACCTGATTGGGGGGGGGGGGGTTTCAGAATGCATATATGTGTGATTTACAGGTTGCAGAATGCAGATATGTGCGATTTACAGGGTGCAGAATGCAGATTTGTGTGATTTACAGGGTACAGAATGCAGATATGTGCTATATACAGGTTGCAAATATGTGCCATTTACAGGGTGCAGAATGCAGATCTGTGCGATTTACAGGGTACAGAATGCAGATATGTGCTATATACAGGTTGCAGATATGTGCGATTTACAGGGTGCAGAATGCAGATATGTGCTATATACAGGTTGCAGATATGTGCCATTTACAGGGTGTAGAATGCAGATCTGTGCGATTTACAGGGTACAGAATGCAGATATGTGCTATATACAGGTTGCAGATATGTGCGATTTACAGGGTGCAGAATGCAGATATGTGCTATATACAGGTTGCAGATATGTGCGATTTACAGGGTGCAGAATGCAGATATGTGCTATATACAGGTTGCAGATATGTGCGATTTACAGGGTGCAGAATGCAGATATGTGCTATATACAGGTTGCAGATATGTGAAATTTACAGGTTGCAGGATGCAGATATATGCAATTTACAGGTTGCAGATATGTGCGATTTACAGGGTGCAGAATGCAGATATGTGCTATATACAGGTTGCAGATATGTGCAATTTACAGGTTGCAGAATGCAGATATGTGCAATTTACAGGTTGCAGATATGTGCGATTTACAGGGTGCAGAATGCAGATATGTGCAATTTACAGGTTGCAGATATGTGCGATTTACAGAGTGCAGAATGCAGATATGTGCTATATACAGGTTGCAGAATGCAGATATGTGCTATATACAGGTTGCAGATATAACAAACACCACACTGTTTGTCACTACCTCACTGGATTTGGTATCTGTGCCTGAGAAACTGCTTACACCAGAAGGCTTATGTATCGGCTACCTATCCCCAGCTCACAACTGTTGGAAGTTTGTTTGCTCACTCAGCTTCTCTTATCTCTGTGGTCAAAAACGAACACTGATTTGATCCCGCTAATGATTAAAAGAATTGAATATACGCTTTTAAAAGGAAACATTTCTGAAGAAATTATACTCGTGTATTTGTATATGTGTTTTTTTTTTTACCTTAATGCATTTATGTATTAAGGTAAAAAAACTTTTGCAAGCAGCTTCCCCCCAGACCACCTATTTCACATACCTGAGCCCATTCTCAACCCAGCAATGTACAAGTGAGCTTAGACTCTCTCAGCTCTCTCTCTCTCCTCACTAGCTCCGACAAAGCCAGTGAAGAGGGGACAGGGGGGCAGGACTAATCCATGCTCTGTGTTTCTTATAGACACACAGAGCCTGCTTGGTAGCAAGCATGTACAAATGCCCCCATAGCAAGCAGTTTGTTGGAATCGTTGCCAACATTGTAAACAAATTTATAGGACATTTTGTTGTCTGTAGGCGGAGTCTCATTTTAATCAGGGGTGTGGCATGTATTTATGGGTGTGACATAGGTGGGGGGTGGGCAGGGTTATGCTAAATATTGGGCGTGGCTTGCATGGGGTGTGGTTAGAGTCCGAGATGAAAGAAGGATGGAGGGAGAAGTAAGAGAGGGATAAAGGGAGAAAGAGAGAGATAGAAAGAAAAAGATAGGGAGGGAAGGAGAGAGAAAATAAGATAGGGAGGGAAAGAGAGAGAGGAGGAAGGAGAGAAAGAAAGAAGGAAAGAAGACAAGTATGAAAGAAAGAAATAAAGAAAGGGAGGGAGGCTAAATCGTGACAGTTGGCAACTAGGTAGTGTATGGAGGTCAGCAGGTTGCAAGGCAGTGTACGGAGGTCAGCAGGTTGCAGGGCTGTGTACATCAGCAGTGTTAACATGTGTGCCAGTGCCACTTGGACTCTTGCTCTCTATTTATAGAGCAACACCACAGCCAGGGTTAGGGTTTAGGAACAGTCTATGGGGAGAATGCAGCATGTACCTGGTTCTGCTGGCCAGCCAATTTACGCTCACTATCCGTGGGCTGTGAATACATACTTCTATGGCTCCCAGCAGCTCCTAACCCGTGGCGTCCCCAACATGCAGGCAGCATGCCATAGGGCGAGATCAGAGATCAGAGTAGCAGTGATGCTTACGGCCCTGCCCGCTCCTTCCTCACTGGAGGAGCACATCAGCTTGCTGGCCAGCCTCTGAGTCCCACGGCGGCAGCTTGTTGCATGTGCCAAGAAGATCCAACCATTAGCATAGCGTCATGACACACTGTGTGGCATGACACTATGCTAATGAACGGATCATCCTGGCTGGTTCCCCCCCGTTGAATGCCCCACTGACCAATCCCCAGTACTTCTAGTACTATGTCCAGCTCTGATTAGTCTCTTAAGCAAGGTTTTCTGTAACTGAATTATGCAGCATACTCAATTTAGCAAAATATTCTTTAAAGCAGAGGTTCACCCTCAAACTGAACTTTATAGCTATCTTATCTGCAGCCTTAATTAATCCTTGTAGCATTTTTTTTAAATCTGTACCATTACCTGTATTCTTCATGACTTCCGGGTCTTCTTCCCTGCGGGGAGTGGGCGTGTTGCTCACTCCCCGCAGGGGATGAGGGCGTCAAGGAATCCAGGAAGTGTTTGCTTGTGGGATTCAAAATGCCCACAAGCAAGATGGAAAAGCACAGGAGTATTTCTTCTAAGTTCTTCTTTTTTACGAAAACGGAGCGGACGGACGTACGTACGAGCGGCTAGCAGGTGAGTAGTACCTAGCTAGCTATATTAACATGCATTGCACATTTAAAAAAAAAAAAAAAAGCAAAACCCGCTGAACCTCTGCTGTAAAGCAGAGGTCCACCCAATATTAAAAGTTTTACTTAATCAAATAGCATACATGTATTCATTAAGTAACTGAACTTTTTTTTTTCAAGTGTACCTGTGTATTTATCCTGTTCATCTCTGTTTCCTGTATATGATACTGCGGGTATTTTGCGGGTATTTTGTAATTTCCTGTGTGCCGCAGTGACTCCTGGGAGCTCATGTCATTGTTCCCAGGAGTCATTGCGGAGGCCCGCCGTGAGTTCTCGCAGGATTTCGAGGAAGTGATGCGATTACTACAGTCAGAGAATGCCGTTACAACTGAGAATGTGCGGGAACGAGAAAGGAATGCTGGTAGCTCAGCATCACTGGAAGCAGGAACTAAATGCTTGTGGGCTTCAAATGTCCACAAGCAAGATGAAAACGGCCGTGCACATTTTATCTAACTTCTTCTTTGTAATATAACCGAACAGCGGGCAAGCTAGTTCACAAAAACAGTGAGTGTGGCATTGTCAATGTGTGATTGTGTTACTGTTTCTTTAAAATACATTTTGGTTTAAAACATTTCATACCCTATGATTTGTGACCTAGGATGCAATACTATGAGATCAAGAATAGGAAACAATTCAAATCTGGCACTATGATGTACATACAGCAAAGAGAAAGCTGCTTCATTAGTTTGCCTGACAACCAACACCTCTTGCACCATTCAAAGAAACTTACAAAAAAGCAAGAACAAATAAATACACCAGGTATTCCGAGTATAGCTCAAGAAGCTCATATCTAGAGTAAAGCAGCCTAAAGCTTGAGAGTTCAGTGACTTCTTCTTTCCTATGCTGTGATCATCATATTTTGCTGGGTTGCTCAGGTGTTTTAAGAAAGGTCTAATAAAATTTTCTTGTGACAGTAAAACACAATCCTCAGCTAAATCTTTGTCTGCTTCTATGCTGGCTTATGTTTCTTTGGATAGCTTAGCTCCAGGCATGTTGGAAGGCTCAAATCACAGCGTGAAAATAAATCCACCTTGTCTTCTAGAATTCTAGTGGATTTTCATTGTAGATGCATGTTGTTTCATTTTTTTCTGACATTGGTCAAATGCTGGAGACAGCTACTAAATTTATTCTGACAGCTGCAGGAGTTCAGGCAAATATGATCAATCCAACAGCAAGCAGGTATGATGTGATGCATAATTTTTTCTGTGCACACGACTTGCTACATAGCTGCTCCTAACATAATCACATGGACTCCTGTGGCTGCTAACTGTACAACTGCATCAGTTAGGGATATAAATAATTATAGCAAAAAAATACAGGAAGGAGATGAAAGCACAGTGCCAGTCAACAAGTAATAAAAATCAGTAGGCTGATAAAGTAATCCATCAAACACCAGCAAAAGCATGCTGCAATTTTCTGCAGCTACCTGGATGGTGCCGCAGAGGTGCTGCTGTGCAGAAACCTGAAACCTACATAGAGTGTGTTTGAAAAAAAAAGAGCAAGAGCCACCATAGTGTAATATTAAAAAAGCAATCACGTTATTAAAACATAGTAAGTTGCAAGAGCAAGTACTGTAGGAGACAGGCAGAAGTAACAAGATTCACAGCACTGGGGCCCAGCGCCTGGCTATGTGGAAAGCTGACAAGTGACAGGCAAAGAGATGGTGTAGGGTGCCGGGTGTCGCTGTAAAGAAGCTGGCACTCATCTGTCCGATCAGAAAGTGGCTGCAATGACAGGGAGCATCCTTTTCCGCCTGGTGCCGACATCACTCAAGGAGCATGCACAATCAATGAATGCATTTCCAGACATATCTGCCTCTTCATCAAAAACCCTTCTAAAATCCAGCCAGATCGTTTTGGCGTGCAGCTGGTGTGAACATACTATAGGCTCACATTCACACTAATGTAGCGCATAAACATGGTTATGACATGTGACAAAAAATGTGTGGCTTTCATTGTAAATGGTACCATAAACAGAGCAAGCAGGATGTGTATTTTTGCTTGCAAACAACCATATGACAAACACAGTAAAATGGGTACCTAAAAACACATGCAAAGCTCAAACAATATTCGAGCTTCTTCACAACATTTGTCGCAAATAGGGCAGCTAATTGAAATGAATCGGCTGCCCTACTCACAAAGCACAACAATGTGCAAGAGGATGGATATGAACCACTGTAGAGCGAATGAGGGCTAAATTTGGGTACACACAGTTCGAATATCAGGAGACGTTTGCTGAAAAAAAAATAAAAGTCTGACATTCGGCGCATGTGTATGATGGTCTGTCCGACAGAAGCCAGCCATTTGGCTGGCTTCTGTCGAACGTGCATGCTGGAAAACTAACAGCCGGCCAACTCTTGATCAGCGCTCTTAGCCAATGGCAGAGAATGCTGATCGGAGTGAAGGGTCCGCCCCCCTGTCAGAACACAACAGCTCAGTCGGGGAGATCAGTGTACCTACTTTGTAGAGCAAGTACAGCGGCTCCGACCAGAACTGATAATTTTTTTCGTTCAACCCAGAAAAAAATGAAAATTGTGTACCAGGCTTTAGGGTCGCCGGTACTAATTCCATACAGAAGAGTGCTTAGGCTGGCGGTAGATGGCACAGAAGTGCTGAGAAGGGTCCAAGAGTTAGGCCGCGTACACACGATAGGATCGCCAGAGGAGAACGGTCTAAAGGACCGCTTTCATCAGTCCAAACCGATCGTGTGTAGGCCCCGTAGGTTCTTAAACCTTTGGTAAAAAAAATGAGAACTTGCTTTAAAATTGAACCGATAGACGCCTAACCGATAGGTCAAAACCGATCGTTAGTATGCAAAGGCATTGGTTAAAAACCTGCGCATGCTCAGAATCAAGTCGACACATGCTTGGAAGCATTGAACTTCGTTTTTTTCAGCATGTCGTTGTGTTTTACGTCACCGCGTTCTGACACGATTGTTTTTTTAACCCATGGTGTGTAGGTGCGACGGACCATCAGTCAGGTTCATCGGTTAACTGATGAGAACGGTCCTTCGGACCGTTCTCATCGGATGGACCGATCGCGTGTACGCGGCCTTACTGTACGAGTCTGTATACAGTGGGCACTAGATCAAATGGTTGTTGCTTGGGTGTTCTGACCCAATAACCTGTCTCTCTTGGTGGTTATAATGCAATTTTTTGTTTCTTATATTACCCACAAATACAAAAAACTGTGCCAATCATGGAGGGGTTGCAGATGTTCTGTGCCTATATGATGAAAAGCATTACACAATACCAAAACCAAAGGGAGTAGTCTTGTATCAGAACTACCAGGTGGGCCAAGGATCAAAGACACCACATCCCAAGACTAGCAAATTTAAAAATACTATGGAAATTAGGGATTTTAAAAAACAATATTTAGAATATATAAAAACATTTTATTTTATTTAAAAAGCATTAAAACACCAAAAAACGGTGTCTGAACTGAGCTGAAGTTGCTGCACCAGTGCTCAAGCCGCACTTTTGTTTGTGATGGTTTTATCAATCGTACCTTTTTTTGGTGTTTTAATGCTTTGTAAATTAAATGTTTTTATATATGCTAAATATTTGACTGTCAGTATTGTTTTTGGCACCTCTAAAATCCCTAATTTTCTTTAGTGTTTTGGAATACTAAAACCAAAGCTTTATCAGTTTACTTAGCTCGAGCTGTCCAATTTATAACCAGATTAACTTTAAACAAGGTTTTTACAACCTCACCATATGTTTATAATATTTTTATGATAATTACTTTCACACATGTACTGTATTTTAAAGATAAAACATGATTCAATTTATATAACAGTAAGACATTATATAATATGTAACAGATATTCTTCACAAATCAGAACTGATTAATATTAACACTTTGTCTGCATGCTCTTTTAAACGTATCCAAATCATCATTGATTTAAGGACTGATAAACTTGCCCGATTACGAGATGAAATTACCACTATTCAAAAGAGTTTAACATCTCTACAAAAGCACAAAGACTTTGCTGATTTAGACACACGCCTAAATAAAAATCTTGATAGGCTGGAGAAAAATGTAATCTCTGTGAAAAAGTGTAAGCTTGCACGGGATCATATGGATTATGAAAATTACATTGTATACATATGGAAGAAACCTACTTTTCCGAATCGCTCCTGCAACCATCTCCCCAAAAAACGGGTCAGTTTCTCTGATTTAGAAAATGACAGTATTAATGATACCATGGCTGCCACTGTTTCCGATCCTTCTCCTGATTCAGCTGGTCGGCCGATCAGCGCTAATTGTCAGTTGAATGTATCTAATACATCCAGTTCAAACAAGGGCACACAGGGCTCCAGCAAAAAGAAAAAGGAGAGGTTCATAAGAAAACAAGAAGGGGCAGAGACACAGATGGGACCAACAAGGATCTTTATTCGTTGAGAGATCGGGCCCCGTAAGTAACATCGAATGTAGTGAATTTATTGAACAAAACCGTTAACCCTTCAGAATTATCACTACTATCAAAGGATTTGACTTCCTGCCCAGATAGACATTTTGATTTATTTGGAGCTATTTTGGACATTAATAAATTTGTACGCACCCTAAAGGCATTATTTTGGTGATTCTGATGATGGATTGGCTACACATGCTGAAGATAACGATGCTACGACCGCCGCTACCCCGGGTGAGTTTTGTCCCCCCCTCCCCCCAGTTTCTCTGAGCTGTGTGCTCTTTGCGATCTGGAGGAACTTGCTATTGAGTCTGCACTGGCCCCTATGGAGGTGTTGGGGGGTCACACAACCATCCCCTTTTGGTTGAGGTTGGACTTCTAACCGATTAACTCCAGGGGTAAAGACATGGACCTTTTTCAAAAGTTAATTGAGAGGGACCTTACTCACCTGGCGCACGTCTGCAGGGATCGCTCTAGATCTGACAATTTAACCAGTTTGGAGAAGGAGGCTCTTATACATCTCAGTAAAAACAAAGAGATTGTGATAGAAAATGCTGATAAGGGGGGGGGGCTCTGTGGTAGTGCTAGATTCTGACACATATAGGAATGAATCGGTTTGACAGCTGTCGGATGCCAATACTTATTTGAAATTAAGGGGGGAGCCTACTTCTACTTTCAAGAAGGATCTCAATACATTTCTAGACAGAACAGTGACAGCGGTCATCTTGAGAGAGAGATGTTCATTCCTGATGCCCCAAGTCTACACAAAGGCTGTTACCCATTGTCAGGTAGACCCATAGTGGCAGGCATCGGGTCACTAAATGAGCGGTTGGGTGAATGGGTCGACCATCAGTTACAACCACTGGTTTCTGCTTTACCTGGTTTCCTTAGGGATACCAAACAACTTTTATCGGATGCACAGTGCCTTAAGTGGGACCCAGACTATGTCTGGGTCACCTGTGATGTAGCTAGTTTGTATTTCTCTACCCCCCACTCCCTGGGATTCCAGGCAGTTGCTTTTTTTCTGAAACACCATAGTCACTACTCCTTGGTACATCAAGAGTTTGTTTTATGTTGTTTAGAGTATTTATTAACCCACAATTTTTTTATGTTCGATGGGGACCAATACCTCCAGAAATGCGGGGCCTCGATGGGCGCCAAATTCCCCCCCTCCCTTGCTAATCTGTACATTGGATGGTGAGAGATGTCCCGCATTTTTGACGCTGGTTGTCCCCATCATTCTAGGGTTACGTTTTTCCGTCATTACATAGACAATTTGATCTTCATATGTTCCAAGGATGTGGATGACATGGATGAATTGCTCCTATACCTTAATGACAATAGTCTTAATCTTAAATTTACAGGCATTATGGACCATAAACAAATAGCATTTTTGGACGTTGTTTTAATATGTGAAGGGGAGTGCATCTCCTCTAAGCTTTATAGGAAACCATCAGCTGATAATTCCCTGTTGAGGGCAGACTCAGACCACCCTAAACACACCATTAGAGGCATCCCAGTGCGTTAGTTTTTAAGGCTGAGACGTGTATGCTGTGATGAGTCAGCTTTTCCTAAGAGAGGCTTCTGCCATGAAGACACAATTCATGGAGAGGGGATATACAGCCTCTGTTCTTGATAGGGAGTTTAACATAAGACTGAAAGAAGTCACCTTCTTCGTGACAATATTAACACGTATCAAAACAGAGATGGAGGAAAACATAGATTGGTAAAATCAATGTTCCCATTTTTTTCTACCCCCTACAGTTTACAGTTCAGTAAAATCAGAAGCACAATAGAAAACATATCTGCCAATCCTGTATAATGATCCAACATGTGCTCAGATTTTGTCCAAGGGCATCAAATCAGTGTCACGCAGAGGTCCTACTATTGGTGGGACATTGTCCCCTAGCCTTTACACAATCAGGTCCCAGCGTTCACATTGGCTGCATCTTTTCAATGTGGGGCCAATTATTGCCCGTGCTAGATCATTCTAGATCCTTAAATAAAGATTTTAAGCATCCTCATTCATCAATTGTAACACTAGGTATGTAGTGTATGTAGTCACCTGTGAACAATATTCTGTCCAATACGTGGGGCGCAGGACCCGCAGGCTAAGGGATAGGTTATACGATCATCTTTATGATGTATCCAGAAATCATTCCACTAACATAGCGAGGCATTGGAATTTATGCCATGATAAAGATGTCAGTAGCCTACGGTTCCAGGGGGTTGAAAAGGTTATGTTATCAAAAAGGGGAGGTGATACATTTTGGTTACTTGTAAGAGGGAGGTTCATTGGATATTCCATCTCATTACCAGGCAGCCCATCAGCCTTAACTTTGAGTGAGATGTCTCACACTTTTATGAGTGACTTTTTTACACCACTTTTTTACACTACTTTTAATACCACTTCTATTCCATCCTTATACCCCCCTTTATACTGGATGTTCTATATTTGATATGGCATTATTGATGGTATATGTGATGGCATAAATATATATATATATATATATATATATATATATGTATATATATATATATATATATGTGTTTGGTTTGCGTTACACATAGGATCTACCCATCTTGGAATAGTTATTTATTTTTACTTTTATCTCTATGATATTTCTTGATGGAGTGTTATGATTGTCCGCTGTTTGCCAATACATTCCATCTTAGTTCTGCTTGGCTCACACATTTTTTTATTATTCTGCTCTGTTCCCTCTTTTCTTTAATTTTGTTATCGTACAATAATATGGAAACGTATCAATATTGAGGAGGGACTGTATTATCTTTTAGCGGATTAGATTAATTGAGCTATATGCACCAACATATACATGGGGGACAAACGTTTTTGTCTTTTCCCTTGTTGTGTATTTGTTGGTGCATGAGATTTTTCATTACATATGGTATTATTTTATGTGTTATGTCTTTTCTTTTTTAGGTTGCACCGTTGCCTCCTTTCTTATACATGAGATTGTCCTCTATCATTTATATGTTTTTGTTATGTGGAATCTCCAGCAGGGGGGATGTTCTCCGTCTGCTTAATGGTTAAATTTTGGATTATAGGTTTTCAAAAGTTTCTATTATGTTACTTACGGCATACATGTGTTGTCCATTCGTGTATTTATTTGGGTGTATATATATACCTGTATGTATATTCAGCACTACGACTAAGCACTGTGCCTGGTGAGAAACATGTCAGTGGCAGTGCAGTTAGTCTGTATTTGCCCTTGATGCCTTGATTTTAAACTTTGGAGTGCGGCTATCCAGCTATTTTCTCTTCATCTTCTGATTAATATGAAACACAAATTAAAGGACAGGTAATACAAAAGAATAATCTGAAGTGAAACATGTTTTTTTTTCTCATCTACCATAAAATGCAGGACTGACTAAGTGACGCTATTCTCAGAAGGTAAGGAGACAGTGTAAGTAGTAGATAATTCAATTAGGATGAAGATTAAGTCACTAGCTTCATGTTCATATGGTTGACCATACTGATAGTGGCTTTTAATTCTATCCACACTGCTGCATTAACATTGATAATTGAAACAATGACTGATCCTATGGAAGTAATGTCTAGGACAATTAAATTAGTAAAGATACAGGGTTTTAAAGATGTGGCAGTAGCAGAATGAATAAATGTAGAGTATTTAATTTATACTGGCTACATCATAGTCATATAGACAGGGTAATAGTTTATTCCTTATATATCTAATTATTTTCTATCAATTATAGGTCACAGGGATGTTAAAGGATCAATAGTACTGAAAAAAAGCAGAAGCACTGCATTAGAAGTATATATTTTTTTCTTAAAGCAGTTGTAAAGGAAAAAAAAAATTCCTTTAAAATAACAAACATGTTATACTTGCCTCCATTGTGCAGTTCGTTTTGCACAGAGTGGCCCCGATCCACACCTTCTGGGGTCCCTTGGCGGCTGTCTCTGGTCCTCCCCGCACCACAGTCATGCGAGAGCTCGTATGGTGGTGAGTAATTGCACTTGCACTCCCGCTCGCCATAGCCGCTCGCTGTATCACACGGCCCTGCCCCTCGGCGCGCTGCGTCACTGGATGTGATTGACAGAAGCGCCAGCCAATGGCTGCGCTGCTCTCAATCCATCTGCTCTAGCCAATCGCCGGCCAGGCTGAGCGGCGAAGAGGATTTCGGGACCGCGTGGGACTTTCGACGGGTCAGGTAAGTAAAACGGGGGCTCGAGGGGGGGCTGGCAACATCAGATATTTTTTCACCTTAATGCATAGATTGCATTAAGGTGATTTTTTTTTTATATTTACAACTCCTTTAACCACTTAAGGACCCGCTCACGACTATATACATCCTGTTTTTAAAGATGGATATCTCGGTAACGGCAGCAGCTGCTGCCACAACTAAGATATCCATCTTTTCCTTGAGCGGTCCTGTAAACGATAATGGTGGTCTCCGTGGTGGATTCGTCGTGAGATCGTCGTTATCGACGGCGGGAGAGGCCCCCCCTTCCGCCGCTTACCGGAGCCGTCGGTAGCGGCGGAGGCGTTCGGGTCCTGTCCCCTGCTCGGCTGGGATACGAGTGAGGGCAAGATGGCCCCCACCCGTCCCCATAGTATAGCAGGGCGGAAGTGACGTCAAAACGTCACTTCCGCCCATGCTTCCTGAAGCAATATTTTCTTGTTGTCATTTTTTCAAATTACATTTTGTTTTTGTTTTTTGCATTTAAGTCTAAATATGAGATCTGAGGTCTTTTTGACCCCAGATCTCATATTTAAGAGGACCTGTAATGATTCTTTCTATTACAAGGGATGTTTACATTCCTTGTAATAGGAATAAAAGTGATCCATTTTTTTTTTCAGTGTAAAAATGAATAAACTAAATAAAAATAAATAAGAAAACAAAAATATATATTTTTTAAAGCTCCCCGTCCCGACGAGCTCATGCACAGAAGCGAACGCATACGTGAGTAGCACCCGCATATGAAAATGGTGTTCAAACCACACAAGTGAGATATCACCGCGATCATTAGAGCGAGAGCAATAATTCTAGCCTTAGACTTCTTCTGTAGCTCAAAAGATGCAACCTATAGAATTTTTTAAACGTCGCCTATGGAGATTTTTAAGGGTTAAAGTTTGACGCCATTCCACGAGCGGGCGCAATTTTGAAGCGTGACATGTTGGGTATCATTTTACTCGGCCTAACATTATCTTTCACAATATATAAAAAAATTGGGCCAACTTTTTTTTTTTATTATTCAAAAAAGTGATTTTATTACAAAAAAAGTGTGCTTGTAAGACCGCTGCGCAAATACGGTGTGACAAAAAGTATTTCAATGACCGCCATTTTATTCTCTAGGGTGTTAGAAAAAAATATATATAATGTTTGGGGGTTTTAAGTCATTTTCGAGCAAAAAATACTGTTTTGGTCCTGTAAACGCCAAATCTGAAAAACAGCCTTAAGTGGTTAATGTACATCTTTTACTTGACTGCTGTATGAATGACAATCTAACTTCTTCAAACTTCTTCAAATGAATCAGCACATTTTAATTTTTAATCACAATAACTAAAACAATGTTTGATTATTGATAATTTAATAATACAGTGTTCACACTGTAAGGCTTCATGCACACTTGACACTAAAATAATGTTATAAAAACACCAGTAGCATTTTTCAGCGTTAGCTTTTTGAAGCTCTTTATTTTTCAATGGTTCAAAAATGTAAAAAAATGCTGATGAGCCAGGTTTTTGAGTGTTTATCAACGTTTATCAGTGTTTTTTTGAGCGTTTGGCGTTTTTTTAGGGCAATTTTAGGGCGTTCAGAAAACAGCCCATAAACTTTACTGCTAATAAACATCCAAAAACGTCCATGTGTGCATGGACACATAGGATATCATAGAGTGGAGTTTATGGGTTTTTAAAAAACAGCCCAAACTTAAAAAAAAGCAATTAGAATTGGGCTATACTGACCTGACTATGGATAACTGATTACCTGTTATAGGTTACTGCAAACAACCATGTCTCTTTGCTGTTTTAGATTGGATACATCCCCAGAAAATAGTAATTTAGCTTTCTCATTAAGTGTGTCCCTGTTGAAGAAGTCTTTGCATTTTAATAATTTTAAAGGCTAAGAACTTAAAGCATTTGTTACCCCAACACTTAATTTACCTGATATGTGCCTGCTGTACCATGTACTTGTATGAGACAGTATTCTGATCTCTTTGCATTGCTTCTTTTGTGTGAAATCCCAGGTGTTCCTGCTAGTCCCCTTGCTTTCCTTTTAAAAACTGACCACACTAAGCAGAAGAGCACTTCATAGTCAGTTCTCTACAGTAGGTGACCACGATATTGTGTCAATCTCGCTCCTTTTCTCGGCGAGATTGACCACCTACGATCCCCGCCGTGGGAGCATGCTGGGACTGTGACGTCATAAGAGGCCTATATAAATCGTTGCGCACCACACACCCGGCATTACAACGAGAGGGAGCGTTGAGTCAACATCGGAAGAGGGAAGAAGGCAACGAGAAAGACCGGCTGCCCGCCGCTAGTAAAAGAGCTTCAAAGAAGATAGCGGCGGCCAGCCCCGAAGAAGGCACCGGAGAGCAGAAAAAGAACCGGTGAGCGCGGAGACCACACCGGAGAGCAGAAGAAGAGAGTGGAGAAGACAAAAGATGACCCTCAAAGTCAGAAGAAGATCCCTGAAGAGCGGAGAAGTCACTTCAGGACTTGCAGGAGAGCCACTTTATCACCTGCCCTTGTGGCAGAATATATTTACCTTCCCTTCGCTTCACCACTGACCCATCATCAGTGGTAGCATTAAGAAGCCCTATGAATGTCCATCCTAGTAGGAGCTTACACAGTGTTGGGATCTCTCTGCACCCGTGTGACAATGCTGGGTGCCTGCTAACAGTGGCGTCACTATGACAGTGCAGGGGATACGGCGTGCACCTGGGTGATATCCACCAGAGTGATGACACCAACGGTGCATCATTAATCTGTGCAGTGCTTGTGTGGGGCTGAGCAACACTGCACACATGGAGTTGTCTGAGACAAATTTGAGTCCTGCATCTGCGCCTATGACTGCTTAATGCTAAGGTGGCTCAGTGTCATATTAATCCCCAACACACAGCACACAAAGCTGGTCTGGGCTACAGTGCTGCAGACACTGCCTACCCCATCTCTCCTGACCAATTAAAGCGATCACAGGTCTGACCAGCATCAGCATCTGCCAATTGGAGTAAGAGATCTGAAAAGATGTCCACTGCCCAGCAGCATCTCAGCAGCAGCACGATGTGTATGACAGCTCTATGGTCTCCGAGGCAGCTCCTTCTAAAGCCCAGACTGCACACCCTCTGTAAGTTGTAGCTGCTTTTTGGCAGCAGCCCCTCTGCTCTCTCTTATGGCATGTGAAGCATGCAATACTTAACTTTGCACATTGTACATAGAGAACTCTTCAGCCTTGCTTCCTGTCCTTTTCAAACTTCTAAACCCTGCCTCCTGTATGCAGCAAACTTTTGAACTCTGCACCCGGTTTGTAGCATCCTCCTAAGCCTTACATCCTGTATACAGCGCACTTATGTACCCTTCCCCCTGTACAAAGCACACTCCTGAATCCTCCACCCTGTATGTAGCTAAATCCTGAATCCTGCATCCTGTACATAGCACAATCCTAAGTCCTGCAACCTGTACATAGCACAATCCTGAGTCCTGCTCCCTGTATGTAGCACAATCCTGAGTCATGTCCCCTGTACATAGCACACTCCAAAGTCCTGCCCCCTGTACATAACACACTCCAGAGTCCTGCCCCCTGTATGTAGCACACACCTGAGTACTGCCCCTGGCCACAACTGGGGTATTGTGGTGGGGGTGTGGTTGATCCCTGGGTGATACCATCAATTGCACTGTGGCAGGCTATACCGGAGAGAGCCTGATGTGCTAGCTTTCCAAGGGTCTACTGCTCTGTCCTGCTCATGCTGTCATTCTGCAGTGGCAGGACAGAGCACTGTGGCTGGCTGGGGCTGATGCTGTGGTGTGGTAAAACATGGTGTCAACCCCCCCATCACACCAGGTGACAGAAAGCTTAGTGATGCCACTGCCTGCTGTTGAGAACCACATGGGACATTGTGGAGTAAATCACATGCTCTCTCAAACACAGTCTTAAATGCAAGGTATTTATCTTTACTTCTGGCAGTGGGGGAATGAATGCATAGTAAGTAGTATCAGCTGCAGGGGCTGGCAATAATGTGACCTGTTGTTTTGCCCTGCCAATGGCCAGTTGGCCACAAACTGTTGAGGGCTGTATGTAACAGTTACAGTTGGGTCAGGTTTTCATATATATAAGCAGTTACACATTCTATGCATTTTATAATGCTGATATTACAGAGAAACAGTATTTGACTAAAATCTGCACTTAATACTGAAACTGCTATTGAAACTTGCATGTCCTACTTGTTCATGGCAGTTTTGTCTTTCTTCTTTAGTCTTGGAATTTTCTCTGTACGGGCTTTCTATTTTTATCACACGTGTAGAAAAATGTATGCCTGCTTTTAGCAGTTTCCATTGCTAAATTTGAATTGCTCAACTATATTATTATTTTGATTATTAAGGTTATTGGTTAGGAATTTCTATTTCATTTCAGAATGTGATCAAATTTGTTAGTGATAAAAAACAGCTTATACAATAAATAAACAAAATCATTTAAAAAAATCTTTAGTCGTTATTTTTTGTCTTTTAAAGACGAGAAAGTGGAATCTGAGAACTGGACTTAGAAACGGAAACACTATTAAATCATCTACATGTTTTAGAGGTCTGGTTGTTTAACTTCCAGTCAACAATTGAGGCTATTAACGTTTACTGCAAAGCTTTGTGGATATTAGAGGCACTTTGCTGTTCACTCGCGTTATAAATCTGTGGCCAATTGACTTAGTCACAGGTATAGCAATCTTTGGGCCAAACTATTTATACCAAATCAAAAGATTTTGTAGAAATATACAAAGAACAGTGACTGTTCAAGGATGAAGGGGGTTGAGGTAATCCCAATACTTTGGTGGTCTTTTATTATTTTGTGATTTAGCCTTCTGATACATAGATACAAGCAGATGTAATCTAAATATATATGTTGTTACTGCCCAGCATTTTCAAATGTAATTTTAAAAAGAGACCAACATCTAGTTTTGTTGTAGATATATATTTTTTGTGCTTTTTGTTGTGTTTAATTTTATTGTTGTTTATTAAAAGGTAATGATTGATGTTTTAAGCACTGGCCTATTCTGCAGCTATTTATTCATTGGACCATTCAAATCAGTCTCTGCCCCAATATTACATCTAAAGTCCTTGCGATCCAAGTTGCTTGAAGTGGAATTCCAGGATAACCCTATCTGCTGTCACCTCCCCCTCCCAACACCTATGCTTACTAACCTTTGTAAGAAAGATGTGTATACTTATCACTTATATTCAGGCTATTTCAGTTTGGTCACATGATCTCCGGTGTGTCAACCAGGGGCTCGACAATGGCTAGTAAAGTGGTGATATGACTTATAGGCCTACATGGCCCATTCATTGTCAGCGCTCCCTCCTTTTCCCTGTAGCAGTGCTGGCTGACACAGGGGAATGTATAACGCGATCAGACCAGAGTGGCCTGAAAATATGTAAGTAGACACATCTTTCTTACACAGGTAATAAGGATAGGTATTAGAAGAGGGGAGGAGTTTTAAGAGTAGTTTGGGTCATTCTGGAATTTCACTTTAAGGTGTATTTCCTTTTCCCTCTATAGAGCATGTCCCAGTATTCCCTTTTACCTTGTTCTTGTAGTGAGAGACAGCTTTTATTACTCCCTGTGACATCATTACCAGGCTTGTAAAATGCTTGCAGGGACAGCTGCTGGGAGGTAATTTCCTATTAACATAGGCAAATCCCCTCCGAACTACATCAACCAAGAACCTTTCTCCTACACAGCGTGTAGGCAGGCTCTCGGGAGTCAAAGCAGTAGCATTTGCTAGGAAAAAAAAATGTATGCAGGTGGAGATGGACATAGAGGGACAGGGATTGATGGAGTTCTGTAGAGCTGCAGGCAGGGTTGACAATTGAGGTTGTGATTTCAGTAACTTATGCTGCGTACACACAATAGGTTAGTCTGATAAAAACGGTCTGATGGACCGTTTTCATCAGACCAAACCGATCGTGTGTGGGCCCCATCGGTTATTTATCCATAGGTTAAAAAAATAGGAACTTGTTTTAAGATTATCTGATGGATTAAAAACCTATAGAAAAAAACGATTGTCTGTAGGTACGTCCATCGGTTTAAAATCCACGCATGCTCAGAATCAAGTCGACGCATGCTTGGAAGCATTGAACTTCATTTTTTTCAGCACGTCGTTGTGTTTTACGTCACCGCGATCTGACACGATCGTTTTTTTAACTGATGGTGTGTAGGCACGACTGATCATCAGTCAGCTTCATCTGATAACTGATGGAAAAATCCATCAGACCATTTTCATCAGACTAACCTATCGTGTGTACAAGGCATTAGGACCACATGCAGGTCAACAAGTTTTTGCATCACTCTTCATGGGATAAAACGTTGAGAAATGTGCATGTATTGCAAAGAAATATTGAATGTATTTTTTTTTTTTTTTTGCTCTGACTTACCTGGATATATTTTGGATTGCACAAGCAAATCACACTACCCTATAGAAACCCACACAATGTAAATTCAGTTTTGCTATCCACACAGTAAGCAATACTCAGTTTTCATCAGATCTCTCCATAGGAGACAGCAGCGCTGCACAAGCCCCTTCCCGCTTAGTGAGCAGAGAGGGACTTGTGGATATCTGCAGAGAGATCTCCCGCTGAGATGGCGGACTATACTGAGATGGAGTCCACCTAGTGTGAAAGGGGCCTAAATCCACATATACTAAAATTCCATCTAAAAGGAAGAAATGGATAAGTCTATTATTAGAAAATTGTAGGTGGCTCTAAACAGCTTACTATTTATATGACATATTCCTGATTTTAACATAGCTTGCATCAATCAGGCTGTTTTTGACCTCATTGGAAGCACATAGGTTAAAATAATTTTTAGAAAAACAAAATGGATGATTTCATTATTGCTTTTGACAATCAAGCCATTCCTGCCCTAATTAGAACCTCATATAGTAGATTAACTTTTATTCGAGACAGGGAAAATGGACAGTTCAACCATTTAAATCATTGACTACTTAATGCCAAATTAAGGGCGGCAGTCTGATATTTACAATCAATGCTAACAATTTGACCATTGTGTATGATGATCATACCATTTCTGTGCCAATTATGAGCATATAATAAGCATCTCTGTGCGCATCATGTTCAAAAATCACTTTTCCATGGAAGGTAAAGAAAGAATAAAGTACCAAGTGTGCATTATTTTGCATTGTTGTCAAGTATTTTGACATATTCCAGCAACAGTTTAAAGGGAAATTGTAATGGTTTTGGTTACATTTCACTTATTCTTTTTTTTCTTTTTTTATTATTATACGTTGTAGATTTTTATTTCACATCTCTTCTGGAAAACTGCTATTTTGATCAATTATGTTTGAAACCTACTGAATCTGTGGTATATAATTTGACCTTCCAAAAATGACTTTAGGTAACCAGTCTACTTAGATGATACAGTATGCATACAGAGTACACCATGTACACTAATCTTTGCTCACAAGTGATTTATAATAAGGCACGTTGACACATTTGATCCTATTTTTATGGCTGTTGTACAGAGAGTTTGTTCTAACAAAACTAAACAATTATGAATGGCGGCACCTCTGCAAATAAACTACTTCAAATATTACCGTAAGGCAGAGACTTTGTGAAAAAATGTTCCTTTGATTGTGTGTAGGATCATCCTGTAATACGCTCCTTAATCTCTTGATTGAAAAGAGAAGAGTGTAGAATGATGCATCTCATTTTCTGCTGTTTAATAGGCTGTGGTTGTATTCTAAAAACAGACTTTTAGCAGGGTTTTCTCTGATTAATTTGCTGGCAACTCTAAAGCAACTACTTAAAAAGGTCAATCAGCATATGGAAAGTGGTGCTAATGGTACTTGTATGTCTCTGCATAAAGGTTCTTTAAACAGCTTGTCTAACCACCCATTAATTTTTTTGTCACATAGAGCTGCAAAAGACATACAACAGGGTGCAGTGTTATAGATACATGGGTCATATTGACTGCATCCACAAACAGGCTTGAGATCCCTGAGTCTAAAGATCCTGGAACCCCCGATCTGCCCCACCACCTCAGCAACATTTCCAGAATTTGTAAACATGCAAATGTGCAGCCATGTATAGTGTATATTTTATTTACAATTTGCATTAAATAACAGCAGTAGAGTAGAACTCCAGATTTAAAAAAATAAATGTTTAAACCTTGTATTATAATTCGAGTTGAGCGGACACCTGGATGTTCGGGTTCGGACCCGAACCCGAACTTTAAAAAAAAAGTTCGGGTTCGGGAACCCGAACCCGAACTCCGAACCCCATTGAAGTCAATGGGACACGGACTTTTAGTAAAGAAAATGGTCCCCCCAAATTCAATAACCAGACCCTTTAGGTCTGGTATGGATATTAAGGGGAACCCCGCCGTCAATTTAAAAAAAATGACGTAGGGTTCCCCCTAAATATCCATAACCAGACCCTTCAGGTCTGGTGTGGATTTTAAAGGGGACCTCCACCCCAAATTTAAAAAAAAAAATGGCGTGGAGTTCCCCCTAAAATCCACACCAGACCCCTTATCCGAGAACGTTGACCTGGCCGGCCGCAGAAAAGAGGGGGGGATGCTGTCTCTCTCCAGCGTCGAGTGATCTCTCCAGCGACCCCCCGGATAGCCGAAGAAGACCCCCCCGGATAGCGGAAGAAGAAGCACACCACCCCCCGCCGAAGATGTCGGAGGAAACCCGCCGAGGAGTGGGCGCTTTTATAAAAGCGACCCCCCCCGGCGGTGGAAGAGAACCGGACGGCGGCGAATAGCTTCCCCCACCCGAAGACGTCAAAGAAGAAGCCCCCCCTGGTAAAAAGAGCTAAAGAAGACAGGGGCGGCCTCCGGAGCAGACTAATAAATTATTTTAAAAAGTCTTGTGTTGTGTTTATTGACTTTAACATTTTTCCTCCAGGTGAATGGGTAGGGGTACGATGTACCCCATATCCATTCACTTAGGGTGGGGGGCCGGTATCTGGGGGCCCCCTTATTAAAGGGGGCTCCCAGATTCCGATAACCAACGGCCAGGGTTGTCGGGAAGGGGCCCTGTCCTCATCAACATGGGGACAGGGTGCTCTGGGGTGGGGGGGGCCCGCAGTGCGCCCCCCTGCCCCAGAGCACCCAACCCCCCCATGTTGAGGGCATGCAGCCTTTTACGGCTCAGGAGGGGGGGGGGCGCTCGCTCGGCCCCACTCCTTTCCTGGCCGGCCGGGTAGCGTGCTTTGGATACGGGTCTGGTATGGATTGTAGGGGGACCCCCTACGCCGTTTTTTCGGCGTAGGGGGGCTCTCCTTACAACCCATAACAGACCTAAGGGCCCGGTATGCTCCTGAGGGGGGAACCCATGCCGGATTTTTATTTAAAATCCGGCGGGGACTTCCCCCTCAGGATTCATAACAAACGCCGCACACGTGTAGAATTGGCGGGAATCCAAGTCGGATCTCCCGTCGCTTCTATGACGCGCTTGCTGGAATGTGCTGTCACCATTCAAGCGAGTGCGAGATGTCGGCACCCTGTCGCCGAGAATCAGCGCGATGCTGTCGTGCTAAAAACACATTCTCGGCGGCAGGTACTGTATATATAGTTTGTATATTTAAATTTCAAATCAATAGCAAAGGAGCACCTATTTAAACCTGTGCAAATATACACATGTAAATATGAAACCATAAAATATACAAACCATCCATCATAAATAAAAATATAGTCCACCATAAAAAATCTAGGAGCCCAAGATGCAAATGAAAATCTTCCTGCCACCATTGTGCTGATAAAGTGGAAATCAAAAACACCCAATGATTAGGGATGAGCCTGATGTTCGAGTCAAACGTAAGTTCGATTCGAACATCGGGTGTTCACCTGTTCGCCAAATATCGAACATTATGCAGTGTTCGCAGCAAATTCGAAAGCTGCGGAACGCTGTTTAAAAATCTATGGGAGATTAACATGAATAATCAAAAGTGCTAATTTTTAAGGTTAATATGCATGTTATTGTCATAAAAAGTGTTTGGGGACCTGGGTCCTGCCCCAGGGGCATGTATCAATGCAAAAACAAGTTTTAAAAACTGACGTTTTTTCGAGAGCAGTGATTTTAATAATGCTTAAAGTGAAACAATACAAAATAAATATTCCTTTAAATTTCATGCCTGGGGGGTGTCTATATGTGTGTAAAGTGGTGCATTTTCCCGTGTTTAGAACAGTCCTGCAGCAAAAATGAAATTTCTAAAGGAAAAAAGTAATTTAAAACTGATTGCAACTGTAATGAATTGTCAGATCCCAGCAATACAGATAAAACTCTTTGAAAAAAAATGGCATGGGTTCCCCCCCAGTCCATTACCAGGCCCTTTGGGTCTGGTATGAATTTTAAGGGGAACCTCAAACCAAAATGAAAGAAAAAATTGCGGGGGGGGGGGTTCCCCCAAATTCCATACCAGGCCCTTCAGGTCTGGTATGGATTTTAAGGAGAATCCTGCACTAAAGTTTAAAAAAATGGCGTAGGGGTCCCTCCAAAAATACATACCAGACCCTTATCCAAGCACCTGGCAGGCCGCAGGAAAAGAGGGGGGACGAGGGAGCGCCCCCCCTCTTGAACCGTACCAGGCCACATGCCCTCAATATGGGGAGGATGCTTTGGGGTCTGACCCCCAAAGCACCTTGTCCTCATGTTGATGGGGACAAGGGCCTCATCCCCACAACCCTTGCCTGGTGGTTTTGGGGGTCTGTGTGCGGGGGGCTTATCGGCTTACCCCTACCATTTCACCCAAAAAAAGTGTAAAAAATGGTAAAAGATACAAGAGACAGCTTGGGACAAGTCCTTTATTAAAAAAAAAAAAAGTCCAGCGATGTAAATCTACGTCGCCAACGACCGAAAAAAAAAAAGCCGCAACCATGGGAGGCGGCCGCCGAGTGATGCTTCTCTCGCTGTGACAGCTGAGGAGCGAGGCCACTCGGTGACGTAAACGGGAGACCCTTTCTCCTCTGATGGCACATTCCGTGGAACTGTTGCAGCTTTTTTTTTTTTTTGGTCGGGCATCGCAAGATGGATTTACATCGCTGGACTTTTTATTTTTATAGTTTAATAACGGAACTGTCTCAAAGTGTGTCCTGTCTTTTTTTACCATTTTTGACACATTTTTGGTGAAATGGTAGGGGTTCAATGTACCCATTAACAATTCACATACGGGAGGCTGGGATCTGGGGGTCCCCTTGTTAAAGGGGGCTTCCAGATTCCGATAAGCCCCCTGCCCGCAGACCCCCACAACCCCCAGGCAAGGGTTGTGAGGATGAGGCCCTTGTCCCCATCAACAATGGTCTCTATTACATATGTTCTTCAATCTATTTATTTTACCATGTATATCTGCCATGTCTATTTTTATTTGTATTGCATGCTGTGAGCAGCATATTTAGTAAGTCTTGTGACTGCCTATCTATTTGATACCAAATTTCTGATATGTATTCAAGATTGTAATAAATAAATCATGTACTGTAACTTAATTTTCATGTTGTTATTCTCTCTTGACATGGCGTTCCCTCATTTAAAGTCCCACAAACCCTTCTCTCCCATCCTCCCCATGTTGAGGGTATGTGACCTGGTATGGTTCAGGAGCAGGGGTGCGCTCTCACCCCCTCCCCATACCCTATATGAAGCTTGGTGATATATCCCTTGCAGTTTCGGTAGTTACCCGGATATTATATTTTGGTCTATTTGGTTGTTGGCCCTGTCTGGGTCACTATGGCCTCCTGGGCCTCTCTGACAATCCCGGTCTCTTTATCCTTTTTTCCTATTGAATGTAGTGGCATTCTTATGCTGCACTTCATCTGTAGCTATTGGAGACTCCCACCTGCCACTTTTTTTCCGGTAGTTACTTGATTTGCAGATTGTCATTTTCTGGGTGCTTATTGATGCTGTGCAGATTTTAGTGCATTACCACTGGTTTTGCAAGTCTGCCTATTCATTTGACCTTGTCATGCACTTTTTTTGCATGTTTTTTAAAATTCAACTTTTTGTTGGAATTTTATAAAATGAAATGGTTATACTCGATAGACTTACACTCCGGTGCCATAAACAAGGCACTCCTGTAGACTTCTCCGGGAACCTGCCCTACACATATGAATTTGCCTGAATGACTTCTTTAGGACTTCCTAAAAGTTTGTCTGCTTGTTTTAGGAAACCCATTAGGAATGCCCTATTAGTAATGAACTGACATGAGTTTAGCTAGTGGCCCAGACAAACAGATGTTTTGTCTTGGTTTATGCTATGGACTTGCTGTGCAAAGTCCTCTGACACTAAAACTATGTTTACTCCCTTGCTGAATAAAATTGAAGAACAAATGTGCTTGGACTATTTCTGGGTCTCCCTGCCTCATGTATTGGTTTACTGCTGCCCAAACCAGAATACCAATATACCCCGTAAGAAAATTCTGTTAAACTCACTTATATAAATTACGAGGCCTTTGAGAAAACACTGTAGAAAATTCTTACCCACTCCTGTTTTGTAGATACAAGTGGACTTCCTCAGAGTAGGTGATAAACAAAAAAAAAGGTCTGTCCTTGATTACACGAGTGGTCTTGGTGCTTTAATGAGAGAAACCCTGCATACATACCATCTGTAGGTATGCAAACACCATTGACAACTGTATCACCAAAGATGAAAGGCCAACTGTAGTAAACCAATTCCCATTTATAAGGATGTTTGAATAGTTGCCTCAAACCCTGTGCAGGTTGCTGGCAATATCACTAGAAGCAAGTGAATGAGAATTCTGGAAAGCTGTGATCCGACTACTGTTGTCATGGTTGCATAACAGTAAAAATGTTCATTTTTTGAGCTATTGAATATAGCAGCTGGCTTCAAACTAAAATGGAAAGGTAACCGTGAATAACTTTAAATGCAAAATAATGTGTATTTAGTTGTTTAATGGAAGTAAAGTTTCTTTTTAGCTTTTAGCTGTGAACTTATCCTAGCAAATCAAGGAAAAATAATACAATGCATATGGAATGCTAGTGGATTATGAATGCATTTGATTTTACTTTCTTTGAAACATTTGTTACACTTTTTACTTACAATTAACCTTGTGTTATAAAATCCTGGCCAAGTACTTACATGTTTATCCTGGATGATACCCTAATGTAATCCTGATTACGTAGATTGAAAAGTGGTTCCTGAAAGAAAAATGTAACAATCCTTTTCAGTGCCAGGCTGGTTGTCAATAGTTAGACCTTCAGTCAGATAATTAAGTGCCGATACAGCTTATAAACTTTAAATTAAAAATGAATTTGTTACACTGACAATAGCAGAAAATCCCACAAAAAACTTTAGTTAGTTAATTACAGTAAGTCCTCTGACACTAAAACTGTTTGCTCCCTTGCTGATAATTACAGTAAGTCCAGACTCCAGATAGATCACTTCAGGTGTCTCTACTGTTTATAATCCAGTAAAGCTAACAAAAAGCACTATCATTTTGCCTTTACCAACTACATCAAAGCATTTTTCCAAAATGGTAAAATTTCCCCCGAATCTCATTTTTGCTCATCCTTAAAAATAAAAGACAGTAATAAAGTAAAATATGACAAATGAGGTAAATCTGAGGTTTTAGAAAGACTTTTACTTTTAAAGGGAATTTCCACTTTTGCAGTTAAATATGAGTTCCTAGTCACAGAGCACGCCTAAAATTTTTTCATTTTTTTTTCTTATGCCGCGTACACACGGTCGTTTTTCGGCATGAAAAAAAAAATACATTTTTCAGCATGTCCAAAAAACGAAAATTTTCCAACTTCATCATTAAAAACGATGTTGCCCACACACCATCGTTTTTCAAAAATGATGAACAAAGCGCGGTGACGTACAACACGTACGACGGCACTCTGAAGGGGATGATTTTAAATGACGTTTTTAAAAATGTCATTTTTTTCAGGCCGAAAAACGACCGTGTGTACGCGGCATTACTTTTTAGATGTTTGTGTGGCGAAGGTGTTATGACTGACTGCAAGCATTTCACAGATAGCTCATCATGATCTGTCACAATAGCTGGGTTGGGGGCAGACTAAGTCCAGCTCTCATTGCAAAAACTTTTTTTTTCACGTTTTGCTATTTGAATAGGGACATGAAACAATTATAAAGTAGGTATTACATCAATTTGGCTGCAAAAGTGGAAATACACTTTAAGTGAGGTTTTATCTTTATAATTTTAACATACTACTGGCGCTGTAAAGTACAACGGTAACTTACAGCCCTGTTAGTACAACTTAATTGTTAAGACTGGGAGCAACAGTAATACAAATGATATAAAAAATGTATGGCCCAGTAGTGAAATCTAACTAGTAGTCATAAAGGTGAAATCATATCAATGTATAAATTGCTGCAAAATTATTATCAGAAACTTAAAATGAGTAGTAATTTAGGAATTGCTAACAAATATTAAATTATCTTGAGAAACTGATAAGTACACTGTTAGTATTACTCATAATCATCCTTACATAATTTGTTCTAAAAATAATGCACATGGTAATCAAATGAGCCATTAGAGATGCTAAAGCAATTACATTCAAAGACAGTGATAGTACATAATACCATGACACTTCCATTAAGTATAGAGTAATTTATACTCACATGAAACTCAGCAGTACCTAGGCTTATTAGTATGTACAAATTGACAAAAACTCCTTGTCCTCTACACACACATCCAGACTTTGAGGAATAAGTGAATTCCACAATGGTGGTTTCCGTGATGCTGAACAAAAATTGAACACCTAAAATGGACCTATACTCATAGTTGTTTGATATCTTGTAGGGGTTATCTAGTTAATTGTGGCTAAGCGGTACCTTAAAAATGCTATCTGTGTTTTAAAATCTTCATAAGAACTTGCAGTGTACTTCATAAAATGTGATGTTACGTAGGTACTCCTGTGTATAATGTGCAAAGGTGGGGGTGCTACAGCTCATTTGTCAAATAAATATAAGAGAGCTATACCCATGCCTAGACTCATCTGTACAAAATGCTAACAACACAGTATTGAAAGCCCTGAAATCTTCTTAATTTTAAGACCATCAAAGATAAAAGGATCCAATACAGAGAAAGATTTATATTTTTCTGCTCGGATGTGTTTGATCATACAGTTATAACTAAAGCCCACTTGGGCTGAAACATGTTAACCTTGGAAACCTGAGCTTTTAATAATTTGTACTCACATGCCTGTAGCCTCATATAATATTATCTAAAGAATATCCCTCTCACATCCACCACTAACTGCTGTAATTCTCATGAGATGTCGTTCCTTCCACAGTGACTGTTGATTAAGTCATCTCTGTGCTGCCCATAGTCCTTATGAGGGCCTGCTAAACAGCTGTGCTTGAGGACCTACACCTTATGGTTCTTTAATCTTCTACTTAATACATTTTATTGATCTCTGCTTTCTTCACCTCTCCTGCTTCCTATTGATCCCCCCACCAGTCCTTAGTCCACCAATGATCAGTCTATTAGACAGTCTATCAGTTGAATAATAACCCAAATGTATAAGACAAAAACCACTGCACACCAGAGGGATCATTGGTGCACACATTTATTAGGAAGGATATCAACAAGCTTGACATTGACAGCCATTGTCTAGGACCACCCGTTTATATGCTTTGTATTTCTACAGTTATGCCCTATGGGTGAAACACATTAGAGGTTGGTCCTATACAAGAACTGTCACTGTTAAGATTGTGGATATCCTACCTAATGAAGGTGGACTGGACACCAGCGATCTCTGTGGTGTGTGGTGGCTTTCTTCTTAGCACTTAATTTGTGAATAGAGATTGCTCTTATAACCCCGGCACCTGTGTGACAGTGAGGAGGAGTGACTTGGAACAGAGAATTGTATGTCCAACCATTCATATGTCAAATGTATGTTGACATGAAAATATCACTTTTTCAGTTTAAACTAACACAGCTTTTGGAGCTGTAGCTGTTTAAAACATTTTTTAATGTGACTTTATTATTTGAATTGAAAGTGTCTTTTCTGTCAGATGTTGTTCACAGACCAGGTGTAGTGTAGAAACAGTAAATATATAAATGGGAAATAAATAGGAAAGGGACCTAACAGAAGAATAGTACATTTTCAGCCTGAAGAGATTAAGCCCTCAACCTGAGCAATAGCTTTTAATGTTATGACCCAGAAAAAGAGAGATTAAGTTGATTGTCCAAGATGTGCAGTATCTCATAGTGGGAGATATTACAATTAAAAAGTCCCTCATCAAGATTCATTTGCAGTGCTTTCTGCCTTTTCTTTTTTTTAGGACACTTGTCATGAGAGAAATACTTGTAGTACTACTGTGTATTTAACTTCAGAAAATAGTAGTTGCTTAGCTGTTATATAGATGATATATCTTTCTATCCAGAGAGTCACTGTCCAAAACAAGAATGTAACTAAAATTATTTTATGGTTAGTAACTCAGACTCAATAAGTAATAATGCCAAGGAATCAACTTGACAGACAGACAACCATTATCTTTGAGAAGGGGGTTAGAAATAGCAGCACCATTTTATTAATGATGACAGCTATTAGAAGCTCCTGGTGATATTCCCCCAGGGAGTGGCATCCCAGAAAAATGCTATGAGTTTGTGACCCCACTGAGTTTCACTGACATTTGATCACTTTAGTTATCGCTTTTTCTTTTAGAAGCTTCTTAGGACAGGCCTTTTGGTTAGTGCAAAGCAATAATTATACCGGTCGGAAGACCTGCCTTGACCTATGCACTTGGCACATTTTATTTTTTATTTATTTATTGCACAAGTACTTGCATTACACACATAGGTTTATATTTTACTCATAGAGTTGGGGTATGCAGGTTTATCAGGGCCTGCTCTGATGTTGGGGTGAGAATCTGTGGCTTTCAGGTGTTATTCCTCTTCACATTAGGGACTGTCTTTGGTAGAGCCCTCACAAAGTGCTTGGAGGACCTTCTTCTGAAAGGGTCCTGCCTGGCTTTGGCCTTCATGAACTAGAGTACCTTGCCCCTGTCAGGAGCCTTGCACCCTGGTGGGGATCAGGGGTTGAGGAGACCCTTCCTTTCAGATATTGGTCTGTTATTGTACCCTTGTGCACTTTTTTCAGAGTGCTGCTTTTTTCTGGTTCGTCTTTTTTTTTTTTGAAGGCTTTCAACAAGCACTGAGCTGAGAAGATGTTTTTTCTAATTTCTGCTGATGTTTTTCTATATTTCTTTAATTAATTACAGGATATCAGAAGTAGATAAAGCATATTTTAAGCATAAAATACTTCCATATATACACAATATAATGAATTGTACTGATTTGGCTGTGTCACTGTCAAATACAGAATAGGTAAAAAATGGTTGGGTGCCTGAGAAAACAACTTTATCTTGATCCTTACACACTACTGAATGATCCAGTGTCACTCACTTGTGTATACAAGTTTACAATCACCGTCCCCTTCTCCTCTTATCTGTGTTCATTTCTGTCATTGTGAGGGAAGGATAAACAGGCTATGTACCCAGCTATTGAAAGTAATGTAGAAGGTAAGATACAAGAACTAGAAATGCATTTTGACCATGCAATCACTACAGTTTTAGAAGACGTGTGTAATAATTGTGGATGTGCTTTATGATGCCCATGCATACTTCAGTAAAAGATTGATCAGAAAAGAAATCAATCTCTTATGATGATGAACTAATAAATCTATAGTCAACCACCCATTCAATCAACATGTCATAGTCACACACACACACAAGGAAGTGCATCCCAATCGATAGTTAAGACATGACTGTAATGTACAATCAAATGTTATTGATTGCATTTCTGTTTCTACATGTAATTTCATAATCTATTTGACAAAGCATGATTGTATTCATGATGAACAAAGTATCTTAGTGCTGTCATTTGATGCAAAACAATCAACAATTTTCTGCCGTGGCTGACTTAGTTTGACCAAATCTATTCTAAATTGAGTTTAAATCATGTAAGAAGTTATGCCTATTCGATTTTTTGCAGATTACATCGTTTTAAATGAGTCACACATCAGTCAGATAATAAAATCGAAGCGTGTATGCTACCTTTAGATAGCACAGTAGTCTGTAGCAAAAATATTTGCAATAAGATTATTGATACTGTTTGTTTTTTACACCTGGAAAAAAATATTAATAGACTAAAATAACTTAGGTTTACACCGCCTTTGAATTCTTGATGAATGCAGAACATCATAACATATAGTGTTATTGATTTTAAATCCCCTTTGGTCTGACTGTGTTAATGCAACAATACAAAAACATGCAATGGAAATGACTTTAGTTGAGCAATTAAAATAAGCAAAATGAAAGCTGTTTATTTTTGTAAATTAATTATTGCGTTTGCTGTAAGGGATTTTGCTAGTTACAGATTTGGGTTCCCAAAATGTAATGCTTTCATTTTAACAGTAGAAGTGAATTTATGCTCACATTTTTCAGTTATGGCTGACTTACGGAAAGTTTGGAACCCCTGTCAGTTTTTATTGCTATCTGTGGCTCTGTTAGAGGGATTTTATGTTCTGGGAGAAACTCTATTGGAAGGGGGTGAGGAAACATTTGCAACAGGCAAACATACAACAATAAGAAGCTGACAGGGGTTCTAGTCTTCCTTCACCTAAAGTGGACTGAAACTCAAAATGAAAATTTGTTATCTTTCAGCTAACCAATTAGATGTGTTGGCTGCATTCATTTATTTTTCTTATCTTTTTTCCCTTTATTTTCAGCCAGTATGTCAGGGAATGTCTGAACAATTAATTTAACCACTAGCTGACAGCTCTAGATCTCTAACAGGCCGTCTTTTTATGGCCGCCCCTTTGCTCGTTCCCCGCGTGCGCTCCCGAGCGTGCAGCGGGGAACTGCTGTGCTGGCCGTGTCCCTTGGACACAGCCAAACACAGATCGTGGTAAATAGCCAATCGCAGCGGCTATTTACAGCGCGATCTGTGCGGCCAATGAGAGATGATCTTATATGTAAACATATGAGATCATCTCTCATTGCCGGCTCTCCCCTCCTCACACAGACACCGCGTGTGAGGAGGGGAGAGATATCAAAGTAACCAGCGATAAAAAAAAAAAAAAATGACTAACCAGTGCCACCACCTGTGCCCCCCACAGTACTACAGTGCCCCACACAGTACCCCCCAGTACTACAGTGCCCCCCACAGTGCCCACCACAGTGCCTGCCACAGTGCCCCCCACAGTACCACAGTGCCCCCCAGTACCACTGTGTGCTCCCCAATACCACCGTGTGCTCCCCAGTACCACCGTGTGCCCACCAGTACCACTGTGTGCCTGCCTGTGCCCACCAGTACCACCGTGCCCACCTGTGCCTACCAGTACCACCGTGCCCACCAGTACCACCGTGCCCACCTGTGCCACCATGCCCACCTGTGCCACCGTGCCCACATGTGCCCACCTGTGCCACCAGTACCACCTGTGCCCAGTGCCCATCTGCCACCTCAGTGCACATCTGCAATCAGTGCCCACCTGTGCCACCTCATCAGTGCCCACCTGTGCCACCTCATCAGTGCCCACCTGTGCCACAGTCAATCAGTGCACATCAGTACCCATCTCATCAGTACCCATCTCAGTGCCATCTGTGCCACCTCATTAGTGCCATCTGTGCTGCCTCATTAGTGCCATCTGTGTCGCCTCATTAGTGCCATCTGTGCCACCTCATCAGTGCCCACCTGTGTCCACCAGTACACAGGCCTCATCGGTGCACATCCGTACCCATCTCATCAGTACCCATCTCAGTGCCATCTGTGCTGCCTCAGTGCCATCTGTGCTGCCTCAGTGCCATCTGTGCCACCTCATCAGTGCCATCTGTGCCACCTCATCAGTGCCATCTGTGGGCATTCCTGGCTTGTTAGGGTCTCAAGAAATGAGATAGGCCTTCAGTACATCAGGTGTGATCAGATGTGATTATTTTTTATGATTTGCACTATAGCTTGTAGACTCTAAAACTTTCACACAGACCAAATAATTTCCAAAAACTTTGGGTTATTTTTATCAAAGACGTGTAGCAGTATACATTGTGGCCAAAATTTATGAAGAAACATTAATAAGTTGCAAAATTTTATCACAGAAACTAAGAAAAAATCATTTTTTTTCCAAATTTTCAGTATTTTTTCATTAATAGCGCAAAAAAAAACGCAGAGGTGATCAAATACCACCAAAAGAAAGCTCTATTTGTGGGAAAAAAAGGACAAAAAAAATCATTTGGGTACAGTGTTGCATGACTGAGTAATTGTCATTCAAAGTGTAAGAGCACCGAAAGCTGAAAATTGGTCTGGTCAGGAGGGTGTTTAAGTGCCCAGTATGGAAGTGGTTAATCAGCGAAATTAAAATCTAAGTTTAATCCATCGATAAACCACAGTGCCTCCAATACATAAATAATTTATATCAATTAATTAAGCTGACTCTATTATCGGTAATTATTATGAGTTATTTTTACATGCAGAAAGAATAAGAGTCGAAATACGTAAAAGTGTTGCCAAGATGGTCAAAGAAAAGAAAAATAATAGCAAAAATACATTTAAAAAAATGACTCTAGTGGTTATGTTATCATTGGAGAAATACTGAGTTAGAGCAAGGATTATTGGACCTATTTATTTAAGCAAGCAAAAATCACCAAGATTATATATATATATATTATATTTACCAGGTAGGCTTTGAACTGGCCATTCCGATTAGTCAAAACTCACATTTAGATCCTGTTCCCACAGTTATATGTAGTAAAGTTTACAGTACAGGTCGGTTTGTCAGTTACTGTATATACTATAGAGACTTGTCCCTTCACCAAGGACCTAGACTGGCAGCATATTTCCAACAATGTCAAAGTCGGAGGACTGTCAAGGGGCCTAAGTTTGGCTCAGACAAAGGACACAAGTTGAGTACATTGGAATGTTTCAGGGTAGGCCTTCACAGGGCCTCTTGATAATGAGCTAGGGTGTATAATTTGTCACCATTGAGAAAGTCCCCTCTGTATAAGAAGCTCTTATTCATCCACCATTGGAAACAAGATGGTTTCAGACCTGGTTCAAACTCTGGGAAGTCCCGCCTATGGGACGTAACGTACGAAGGGGGATGAGCTACGTGTTGACGTCACCCGCAATCGCCGCTTCACGTTCATGCTGTACACGCTTGTTAGCGTTTTCTGCCTGTGAACCTGCACTCGGATCAGAGTGCTGACCCATGTGAGTGTATTTTATTTGTTTTAATAAACGTCCTTTTTGCTACTGAGAGCATTAGATCTCTCCTTTTTCTTATATATGTCCAACATTGCTGTTATCCTCTTGGGCCCATTATTGCCATCCGGAGTTGTCTATTGACCTGCCGACTGTTAGTATCAGGACACGTGATTATATACCATGCCCTGTGACTCCTTGAGGGTCAAATGAATGAGGTGAGAGGCCATCTGGCTTTCTTGGTGGAGGATCTTTCTTTGGTCATTTGATCTGAATCTGCACCGTTTAATGAAATTCATTGGGATTTCTCTTCTACACATTCACTTATGGACTTTTTATATTTATATTTCTATATTTGTATTTTGTATTTTGTTTGCGCGGCACTGTTTCACTATACATGTTCATTTGGGAAGTTTATTTGAATTTATCCTAAGTGCTGGCTTGCATTTTTTTTTTATTATTGTACTATTTTTCCAGCGCTGAATACTTTCCTTTTTTTATGTCGAATGTTCTAAGAAGATTTGACGGAATCTTAAAAAAAAAGGAGATTCAACGGAATCTTTAGAAATTTAATTTCTGAAGAAAAAAAAAGTAATTTAAAAATGACTCGCGGCTATAATGAATTGTCGGCTCCCGGCAATTCAGAGAGAATTCATTCATAAAAAAAAAAAAAAAGCGTGGGGGTCCCCCCAAATTCAATTACCAGGCCCTTCAGGTCTGGTATGGATATTAAGGGGAACCCAGCCATCAATTTAAAAATAAAAATTACGTGGGGTTCCCCCCAAATATCCATTCCAGACCCTTCAGGTCTGGTGTGGATTTTAAGGGGAACTCCACCCCAAATAAAAAAAAATGGCGTGGAGTTCCCCCAAAAATCCACACCAGACCCCTTATCCGAGCATGCAACCTGGCCGGCCGCAGAGGCCGCAGTAGAATGAGCAGACTGGTTCAAGATGAAAGGCAACAGTAACTCAAATAACCACTCGTTACAGCCATAGTATGTAGAATACCATCTCTGAATGCACAACCCATAGAACCTTGAAGCAAATGGGCTACAGCAGCAGAAAACCACACAGGGTGGCACTCCTGTTAGATAAGAGCAGGAAACTGAGGCTACAATTTGCTCAGGTTCATGAAAATTGGACAATATAATATTAGAAAAATATTGCCTGGTTGCCTCAATTTCAGCTGCGACATGATGGTAGGGTCAGAATTTGGCATAAACAACAACCCCAAACACACCTCCAAGATGACCACTGCCTTTCTAAAGTAGCTGAGGGTAAAGGTGATAGACTGGCCAAGCATGTCTCCAGACCTAAACCATATGAAGCATCTTTGGGGCATCCTCAAATAGAAGGTGGAGGAGCGCAAGGTCTCTAACATCCACCAGCTCCGTAATGTCGTCATGGATGAGTGGAAGAGGACTCCAGTGGAAACCTGTGAAGCTCTGGTGAACTCTATGCCCAAGAGGGTTACGGCAGTGCTGGAAAATAATGGTGGCCACAAAACATATTGACACTTTGGGCTTAATTTGGACATTTTCACTTAGGGTTGTACTCTTTAAAACTTGCCAGCAGTTTAGACATTAATGGCTGTGTGTTGAGTTATTTTGAGGGGACAATTTACACTGTTATACAAGTTGCAATTACAGTTTAGAATAAAAAATAGAATAAAAAAATGTCTGCTTCTGCTGTTGTCTGGGCAATAGTATGACTGCCAGTGCCACCATGTTCCACCCTTATTACTTAGCATCCCTAGTAACATTATTATAAGGAAATGAATGATATTTGGCCCAATGGTCTCATCCTAAAGGGTTACCACCAGTAACACACTTTTCTGGAGCTTGGTTCAGATTCCTATCGGATTCAATGGGAAAGATTTCTGGTTCTGAAATGTTGAATTTCAGAGGTTCAAAGCATTTTTAAAAACATTTGATTGATGCACAGCTGATTCAACTTATCTCTAATTTTGACTCTGAATCAGAAATGATGGCGCCTATAAAATACATTACCCCGAACTTGGTGCATTCACTATTGCGTTAAAAAACAATGTGCAAAGTACAGTGAGGTACATGTTTCTATGGTAGTGAGCCCTTGTAGAACACCATCCTGGGGTTCTTCAGGGCACAGAGGATTTATCCGCGAATACGGTCCAGCGGATAAATCCTCTCGAGGATTTCAGCGGATTTCTATGCGATGGAGTGTACTCACCATCGCATTGAAATCCGCGCCGAAATCCTCTGGCGATGACGTGTCGCGCCGTCGCCGCGATTATGACACGGCGACGTGCGCGACGCTGTCATATAAGGAATTCCACGCATGCGTCGAATCATTACGACGCATGCGGGGGATCCCTTCGGACGGATGGATCCGGTGAGTCTATACAGACCAGCGGATCCATCCGTTGGGATGGATTCCAGCAGATAGATTTGTTTAGCATGTCAGCAAATATTTGATCTGCTGGAATCCATCCCAGGGGATAAATATCCGCGGAAACAGATCCGCTGGAGTGTACACACCATAGGATCTATCCGCTGAAACCCATTCGCTGGGATTTTTCAGCGGATGGATTCTATCGTGTGTATGGGGCCTAAGTCTTATCCTGCTTCTTCACCAGGGACACTGGTGGCGGGGATGGATA
Source organism: Rana temporaria (assembly GCF_905171775.1). NCBI lineage: Eukaryota > Metazoa > Chordata > Amphibia > Anura > Ranidae > Rana > Rana temporaria. The sequence continues at coordinate 238,128,618 of NC_053491.1, read as the reverse complement.
TGCAGCAAGCTGGAACCAGGTCACAGCCCAACATACTCCCAGCTGATAATACGGAGATCACTAGCATATGCAGCATACACGTACAGATGGCAGAAGACAGAAGAGGATCTGCAAAATGAGCTGAGGTCAGGGCGGGTGGCAGACAAATGAGAACGGAGACGTAGCCAGGGTCAGTAAGCAGGAAGTCAAACACTGAATACACAAAACACTAGGTAAGCAGAAGCTCAGAGAACTAGGAAGTTGCTCAGGCAATGTTAGCTGCACTGAACATGTCTTATATGAGGAAGCACACTAGGAGGCCTGGAAGTGATAGAAGGGAAGGAAATAAAAACCTGCAGAATAGCAGGCATTGCCCATAGGTTAGCACAGCAGCCAAACAACACATGTGAATAGAATCACAGGTCTAGCTGAACTACTGCAGCAAGGAAGTAAGAATTATGCAGGAAACTGCAGGCTTAATTGTGACACAGCCAATCAAAACATTTTTTTTTTTAAATCTGAGTGGCCCAAACAGTTAGATGGTGAAGTTAAGTGTTTTCAATCAGCATATTATCATCGATTTTTTGCATTGCCCTATCACTAAAAGGTGCTTTTGTGTAAATTTTGTGTAAATTTTGTGTAAAATTGTTGGTATTTGTCTACTCACAGTGAATATTTTTTATTCAGTAATGTCTGAAAATCTGTTATTTGCAATTTCAAAAAAACATATTAAATTCAGGGGTTAATTGCATGTTTTGATCTATTAAATGCTATGTCTGCTTTATACTTTGCTTCTCTGGTTGCTATGCTATGTAAGTCTTAATTTCAAAATGTGTTAATTTAAAGAGGGAAAGCAAAAATTTGGCTTCAACTCTAATACCCAAAATGCAGGCAATTTAGGATTTATATTGATTTGCATTTCATTTACACCCAGAATGTGCTGTGCTGACCTTTACCACCATGATGCAGATATTTTGTTGGACAGTGTGAAAAGTGGTCAGGAAAATAAATCTATCTCATTAGTCAAGAAAACTACATTTTCATGGAGTAAATTGACTGAGTACATTTCTGCTGACCTTTTATAGAGCAAGCAGTAAATTCATACACCCAAATGAATCTAGAGGAATGTGGTAATTTTAGAACTTAATATTCAGAAACATAAAACACTTGAAAGTTTTTAATATCTGGGAAAAAAATAATGAATACATTGGTTGACTGTGCCAACTTATGTTGGTTGTAAAACATTGTTGGCCAATCAGAGCATAGCTTATTTAATTTATATTGAACTTATGTTGGTCTGTTTCTTTATTTTTAGTTTTTTATGTATATATATTTTTTTTTTTGGGGGGGGGGGGGGGGTTAAACTTATTTATTTATGAGAGATCGTGAAGAAATTATAGTAGTTGCTGACTGTGCATTACATACAAGAGAATGTGAACTGTAAGAATGGTAACCTGTTAGCCACAACCGATACATATTTCACCTAAAGGTGAATCCCCAACAATTAACCTGTCGGTAAAACTCTAGACACCAAGGAAGGGGAAAGTATTCAGTTAGTACTCTCTTACTCTCTTCCAGTGGACAAGGGGATAACAATGGTGGGACTTCCCCCCTTCAAGTCACTTTTTCTCAAAGATTGAGGAGGGATAAGGCTTGTCTTCTGTTAATGAGTACTTTAAAGGGTAATTTGGGCAAAAGCTTACCCCTACATAGATTCACCTCCTACCAATCAGCTGAGTAAATAAGCAGGGTTATATCGGATTGAGAGGTGTGCCCTTTTTGAAGTAAATATAAATGTGATTTTATATAAAGCAATTTCAAAAATAGTTTCCATCTTTTTAATTCTGCAGCTTTCAATAAAATAATACTTGGTGATTCTGCCATTAGGGTCCTTGTTCAGACTTTCTAGGATCACAGCTGTCTTCCAGTTGTGCTTCTGTGCCTCCACCCTGTCATATGTGCCCCTGGTGGATACACACAACTATGCTACACATTCCTGGGTATGGTCAATTGTAGTCATTAACAGAAAGCCAGTTCAGCACAATATGTATGGCCAGTGCTGGAGAACAGGCACGTGGACAGGAAGTAGCAGAAATTTGCTGGAGGAGATCAGTGGTAATAAGATACAAAAAAGGATGAAAAAAGGTGAAGATGGTATTTTATCTGAAAACAGGCAATTGTTATAATTCAGAGTCAGATGGCATTCAGTTAGGGACCTTGGCCGGGTTCACACTGGTATGACAAGACAGTCGTACCACTTTGGGTCCAACTTTGCCCTGCGACTTGAAGTCCGACATGCGTCGGACTTCAATGAACAGGGATCTGACTTTGATCCCAAAAATGCCAGGCACAGTCTGGTATGAATCTTTAGGGGGAACTCCATGCAAAATGTATAAAAAAAATGGCATGGGTTCGCCCTCCAAGAGCATACCAGGCCCATTGGTCTGGGATGTAATTTAAGGGGAACCCCATGCCGAAAAATGGCACATATGAAACCACACATGTCAAAAATCAGGGCAAAATCGTGGGTGCGCGGTATACGCTGATACCCGCTTTCCCGCGCGGAGTTTGAATACTGCGCCGACATGTACGTCCAGGATGTCAGCCCGAGAGGAGCCGAGACTGCCCGACAATACACGAGTGTACTGCGCTCGGTATATGTCGGCGCAGTATTCAAACTCGGCGCGGGAAAGCGGGTATCGGCGTATACCGCGCACCCACGATTTTGCCCTGATTTTCAGGGCAAAAAAAGTGCGCGGTATACGCCGATAAATACGGTTTATAGGATCGGAGAGGCTCTGGGAAAGTCCTGTATATAGCTACTGATTATTATTGTTTTCTACACTTTTAATTTGGGGTGATTTTTTTATTTTAGCGTGGAGGGATTTTTTTCATTTTAATACTGCTGCATATACTTCCTGCTGTTATATGCTTCTTACTTCTCTCCTGTACATATTGGTCAACCTTATACCAGTCTCAAGTCCTCCCCTGCACATAGCAACATATGTCATACCCTCCACGCTGTTCTCCTGCACATCTAAAACAATTAATAAATATTTTTGGTAATATGCTCAGCCTTGCTTCTGATGGAATGGGCGTATCTTTTCAAGTAAAAATCAAATAAAATTAATGATGTATTAATAAATGCGGAGCTGCATAAACTGTGATTTTATAACTGCCTGGAGTTCAGCTTTACAACAGAAAATCTAGTTAACAGTTCTTTAGTAAATTATCTCCTTATTGTAATCTTACTCTGTAAGAATAAGTGAGATATTTACAGTCATTTTCAATGTCTTAATTACTGGAAGGTACTACTTGCGCACATTAAATTACTACAGTGAAAGGTATAAGGTAGTATTTGTTATGCTTTATGATGTGATCCTCATATAAACATCTCTGTGCTCAGCAATAGGAAGCCTCATGAAAGCTGTAATATAGCTGTCTAATTTGCCTGTAGTCGGCAGGCATCAGTACTTTCCCTTTGTTAATTCTAGAGTAGACAAAGAAAAGGAGACAATAGAAAATTGTAATTGATTACTAGCACAGTTATGTCATTTTGTTGTCGGTTGTCTGTTTCAAGCATTCACTTTATTTTCTTCCTTTTTTTTTCTTTTCTTCATATCTTCACTACTTTATTTTCTAACCCATTTCCTCTCCCCCTTTCTCTCTTCTTCTCCTTTGTTCTTCCTTTTCTTTAATACCTTTCTTTATTTTCTTCTCTCTTTCTGATACCAGAGACAGCCCTCATGGCAACTTTACATCTACAAAGAGATTGCCATGTTGCTGCAGAAACTGCTTCACTGGTGGCATAGAGAAATTCAGGACCAGATTCTCAAAAGAAGAGACGACGACGTATCTCCAGATATGCCGTTGTATCTATGTGCCTGATTCTTAGAATCAGTTACGCATAGATTTGTATTAGATCCGACCGGCGTAAGTCTCTTACGTCGTCGGATCTTAACTGCATATTTACGCTGGCCGCTAGGGGCGTATACGCTGATTTACGCCTAGAAATATGTAAATCAGCTAGATACGCGAATTCACGAACGTACGCCTGGCCGACGCAGTACAGATACGCCGTTTACGTTAGGCTTTTCCCGGCGTAAAGTTACCCCTGCTATATGAGGCGTACATGCGGCGTACCAATGTTAAGTATGGACGTCGTTCCCGCGTCGAATTTTGAAAATTTTACGTCATTTGCGTAAGTCGTCCGTGAATGGGGCTGGACGTAATTTACGTTCACATCAAAACCAATACGTCCTTGCGGCGTACTTTGGAGCAATGCACACTGGGATATGTCCATGGACGGCGCATGCGCCGTTCGTAAAAAGCGTCATTTACGTGGGGTCACATAACATTTACATAACACACGCCCACATCTTCGACATTTGAATTAGGCGGGCTTACGCCGGCCAATTTACGCTACGCCGCCGCAACTTACGGAGCAAGTGCTTTGAGAATACTGCACTTGCCCGTCTAAGTTGCGGAGGCGTAACGTAAATAGGATACGTTACGCCCGCACAAAGATACGCCGATGTACGTGAATCTGGGCCTCAATTTATAATGCATAGTGCAGCACTATAATTCTGGATTTAACTGCAGAGATGCAAAGATTGATTAGAATCGCTAAATGAAGTTTAACATCGATGATGCTTTTCTGCCTTATGGTATGTCATATCATTTCAAAGTCCACCAGGAGAGCTGTATGTCATTTCCCACACCAATTGGTGACCTTCGAAGAGCCGTTGTTGCACTCAGCAGCACTAATGGCATTCCACTATGCCATTAATTCTACCTATGCCTTGCTCTCCTCAGACCCTAATGCCGCATACACACGACCGTTTTTCGGGTTGTAAAAAATTAAGGGCCAGATTCACAGCAGAAATACGCCGGCGTATTTTCAAATTTGCCGCGTCGTATCTTGATTTGGAATCCTCAAACCAAGATACGACGGCTTTTGGCATAGATCCGACAGGCGTACGGCTTCGTACGCCTTCGGATCGTAGGTGTAATTCTCCGGCAGCCGCTGGGTGGAGTTTGCGTCGTTTTCCAGCGTCGGGTATGCAAATTAGCTGTTTACGGCGATCCAAGAAGGTACGCGCGTTCGTCGCATTCTCTTACGTCGGTTTTTCCCGTCGTAAAGTTAAGTGTGCTATTTGGATGGTGTAAAATTACACCATCCATGTTAAAGTATGGTCGTCGTTTCCGCGTCGAATTTGAAATTTTAATTTTTTTTGCGTAAGACGTCCGGGAATACGAAAGTACGTTACGCACTTTTGAACACGTCGTGTTCAAAAAACACGTCTGGGCGCCTTAATTTCGTGCAAAGCACGGCGGGAAATTTCCAAACTGTGCATGCGCAGAACGTTCGGCGCGGGAACGCGCCTAATTTAAATGGTACACGCCCCATTTCAATTAGGCGGGCTTGCGCCGGACGGCTTTACGATACGCCGCCGAAATTTTACACGCAAGTGCTTTGTGAATCAAGCACTTACGCTGGAAACTTGCGGCGGCGTAACGTAAACGGGATACGATACGCCGCCGCAAATCTACATGAATCTGGCCATTTGTTTTTAATGGTCTAGAAAAAACAACGGGCCAGATTCATAGAAGAAATACGCCGGAGTATCTACCGATACTTTTTTTTTCGGCGTAAGTACGTTACGCACGTCGCCATTCACAAACACGTTGGGGCGCAGTAATTTTGCGCAAAGCACGTCGGAAAATTTACTAATGGAGCATGAGCAGAACGTTCGGCGCGGGAGCGCACCTAATTTAAATGGCACACGCCCCATTTGAATTAGGCGGGCTTGCGCCAGACGGCTTTAAGTTACACCGCCGTAAGTTTACACGCAAGTGCTTTGTGAATCAGGCACTTGCGCTGAAAACTTGCGGCAGTGTAACGTAAAGACGATGCGTTACGCCGCCGCGATTCTTTCTGAATCTGGCCCCATGTTTTTTTCAACCTGATCATTAAAACGGCTTTGCCTACACACAATCATGAAAAAAAAATGCTCTAGCAAAGCGATGTGACGTACAACGCATACAACTGCACCATAAAGGGGAAGTTCCATTCGGATGGCGCCACCCTTGGGGCTGCTTTTGCTGATTTTGTGTTAGTAAAAGACGATTCACGCTTTTCAATCTGTTACAGCATGATGAATGTGTTTACTCCATTATGAACGGTAGTTTTACCAGAACGAGCGCTCCCGTCTCATAACTTGCTTCTGAGCATGGTCATTTTTTTCACGTCGTTAAAGCCCACACACGACCATTTTTTACGACGTTAAAAACGACAACGTTAAAAACGACGTGAAAAAAGGTGGGTTAGTCTAGAAAATTAGTTAACACAGACGAGGTTGGACAAGATAATATGGAACCCTCCCCAATTTAGAACACTAGATAAAAACACACATGAAATAACAAAAAATGCACTTAAAATATGGGATAATGTCTATAAAAAAATTGAGAAGGAATATAATTCACCTTTCATAGCACTAAAAAATAATGATTATTTTGCACCAGGTAAAACACAAGTCGGGGGGAATTGGATCAAACAGGACACTGCACAATTAAGGGATATAATGAAGGAGGGCCACATAATAACACTACAGGAGTTAAAAGCTAAAAATAATTTTATGGAAATTAATGAATGGAGGTACCAGCAGCTTAAACATTTTATCCAGGATCTACCAGGCCCACTGAGAGCGGGAGACCAGTTAACAGACTTAGAAAAAATATGCTTCACGGAAAGATCTAAAGGAACTACCTCAAAGCTATATAGGATTCTATTGAAGATGGATGAGCAGAACATACCTCCATTCATTAAAAAATGGGAAAGGGAACTGGGAACACAACGGGATAGGGGCACAATAGATAAAATGTTGGCTTTGACACACTCCTCTGCGGTAGACAGTCGTACGGCGGAGATGTGTTTTAAATGCATATCCGGATGGTACATGACCCCGGATAAGCTAAAAAAATTCAAAGAAGAACAGACAGGAGAGTGCTGGAGAGGATGTAGATCACCAGGAAATATGGCACACCTTTGGTGGGGATGCACCAAGGTTAAGAGGTATTGGGAAAAATTTTTGGCCTGTGTGGAAGAGATCACGGGGAAAAAGATCAAGATGGACCCATGGGTCATCCTATTCCATGGGGGGGAGGAAGGTATAAAAAGTTACAGGAAAACGCTTGTACCGCATCTACTCAATGCCGCTAAGAGACTTATTCCAAGGAGGTGGCAAGAAGTGGAGTGCCCCTTAATTTGGGAGTCGATGGATGCGGTTGAAGAAACTTACAAAATGGAAGAATTGAAAGAGGGCATAGAGGGTAACAACATCTTACAAATCACGAAATGGGATAAATGGAGGACTTTCAGGAAATCGTGGTGTTACGCAGAAAAATTAAGGATAGATACTTAAAAGATACACTAGAAGAAAATTAGAGAGAACTAGAGATATAGGAGATTGTTTAAGGTGAGATAGGGGGGATGGGGGGGAAAGATAAGGGGGGGATAAAATGAAATTGTAATCCTTTTGTGCCTTTGAAGCATGAGGAGTGACATTTAATAAATAACTATAATATATATTCATATATAAAAAAAAAAAAAAAAAAAACGAAGAAAAATAAAAATGTTCACACAAGAAGAAGCGACACTTATGATGCAAAACCAACATAGAGATGCAATGGGCTGGTACGCAGAACATGAGCATATAATGCACACTCTATGAGGTGGAGTCTGAAGTGGGAAAAAAAAAAAAAACGACGTGAAAAATTAGAGCATGTTCGAAATTTTTAATGCCCATTTTTTACATCGTGAAAAATGCTCTGGAGCCCACACACAATCGTTTTTAATTACATAAAAAAAAACGTAACTTTTTACAACCCGAAAAATGATCGTGTGTATGCGGCATAAGCCACCAAGTGGGTAAAATGTTTTCTTTGCCTCTCACTAAACACAAATAAAAATGGAAATCTTTTTGAACCAAAGATAACAACTAAATAATTTAAGATAATTGTTACACTGGCACACATTTAAAGGGGTTGTAAAGGTACAATTTTTTCCCCCTAAATGGCATCCTTTTCCTTAGTGCAGTCCTCCTTCACTTACCTCATCCTTCCATTTTGCTTTTAAATGTCCTTATTTCTTCTGAGAAATCCTCACTTCCTGTTCTTCTGTCTGTAACTCCACACAGTAATGCAAGGCTTTCTCCCTGGTGTGGAGTGTTGTGCTCGCCCCCTCCCTTGGACTACTGGAGAGTCGCTCTCTACGTTGCAGATAGAGAAAGGAGCTGTGTATTAGTGGGCGTCCTGACTCTCCTGTAGTCCAAGGGAGGGGGCAAGCATGACACTCCACACCAGGGAGAAAGCCTTGCATTACTGTGTGGAGTTACAGACAGAAGAACAGGAAGTGAGGATTTCTCAGAAGAAATAAGGACATTTAAAAGAAAAATTAAAGGATGAGGTAAGTGAAGGAGGAATGCACTAAGGTAAAGGAAGCTATTTAGGAAAAATAAACTGTACCTTTACAACCCCTTTAACAAAAACCACAACATGGGCTAGCAGAAAGACGCCAAAAGATCGCAGCCTCATTACCATGTATGCTCATGGCCACTGTTCCACCTTGCCTTCTAGCATCACTCAGTTATATTCAGGTCTGTTAATTATGTTTTCTGATGGGAAAGTACTGTAATTTGTACTTTTCTGCTTGAAAAATAAACATTCCGTGTACAAACGCCAAAAGCGGACTGATACTACTTAGCTAGAGAAATATTTGAACGTCGCAAGCACACTCTGAACTGCCTTTATGAATCTGGTGTTCCTATGTGTAGAATCTGTGTCGTATTAATGACAGCCATAAATGCAGCGGTATGTCTATTTAGATGTCCTCTAGGTAGCTTAGTCCTTTCCAAATCATAACAGCAATTGTAATTCAATGAAACGTCAAAAAATATGTGGCGCCTTTGTGCTTTCAGTCCAGGTGCTGTCTTGAATTTGGAGGGGGATGGGAGAGTTGGTTTACTCTCATCCGGCTAATTCATGTAAATTAGGCCCCTACTCTGCCGGACTGGGCTGCCTGTGGTTTCATTCTGTGTTCCAGAGATGCTTTTCCATCTCTGGGTGACAGGTGGCACCAGAGGGGTTCAGGCGGAGGTGCCTCTCTCCAGCAGCCAATCGGAGGGGTTTCTCCCTTGCGGGGCATGCTGGGGGAGGGTACTTCTTGAGCGGACGCCATTTTGGTGTGGGAGTTCCTGTTTGGTTCCGGGTGCGGCACCCACCTTCAGCGCGTGCGTACATCACGGGCCCCGGCGATATGGCCTACCAGGCTGGGGCGCACGTGCTATGCGGTGTTCCTGGTTCTAGGCTATGTTGGCCCGGAGCAACCGAAGCTGTAAAGGGGCCCCAGTAATCGACTGGGTCCCCAATTTCTGTGAGGAAGATCCCAAGCGAGTTGTGCTGTTCGGTGGGTAGTCAGTCTGAGGTGAGCCCGGAGGCAGGCGATCCAACAGGGCCTAGACAATCCACCGGGGATCGAGGTGACCGGACATTGACAGTTTGTTTGTATGGCAAGCTGTCAGTCGGTGACCATTTGAAAGACTACCTGAGGGAGATTCAGGCACTAAATTTACTGGAGAAGAGTCACTTCATAATCCTACGTACGGGGAAAGGGCCTGTGGTTTATTTTCCGATATTCATTTACACCAGGTCTGTGGCAGAGACTTGTTCTTCTTCCAGTGCTCCAAGTGATACCCTGGCTGCCAGGTCGGTGTGAGAGGCCTGTCCAGGTACACTATACCCCCTTGGCTAAGGGGGGACGAAAGTAAATTGTTATTTGAAGCAGGACTGCTTCTGTATTATCCAAGTCTGAGTCAGCAACTTTCTCCTTTTCACCAACCTTTATTCTACAGTCAAGTTCACTGTTTGCTGTGTTGGGCAAGAATAAAAGCACAGAAAAGGACACCTTGCTGTTTGGACATTGCGTCATTGCTCTCATCATCATCATAATCATCATCATCACCCCTAGACACTCACAGAGGTAACACGCCATCCCTATTCTATCCAGCGGGGGTAGCGCTACAAATATATATATATATTTTGATAACGCACTGCTAATTTCTGTCAATAACTAGGATACCTAGAATACCTAATGTGGATAAATGACTTTATATTTATAGTATGTGAAATATAAGAAAACTCCACTAACGTTATAAAACAAAAATATATATATTTTTTTTTTAATATATAAAGTATAAATAAAAATAAAAATGTGAAGAAAGTCCCAAACAAATTTATATAGGGCAATAATCAACTTCTTGGGGAAAAATTGTTCTAATATGTGCCATGCAACATAAATCCTGTGATAACTTTTCCAGCACCACCACCTCTTGGTGAATTGCCTGCTCACCTTATGGGAAGACCCATAAGGTTATGCCTTAAGTATAAAGAAAAAACTGCACTGTATTCAGGATTGCCTGCAGTCCTCATAGCATACAGTGGAGTCGCCCACTCACATTTACAGAATCTTGTACAATTGCACATATTAAGAATCCATCAAGAGCTTGCCACTCACCGCTTACATCCCGATTTGCGAGACGCCAGAAGTAACGTCACCTCCCGGGGCATTGTGTCACAGGTCACATGACATTCCCAAGGGAATGATTGCGCTATGATTGCCACTTGTATTCTGAGCAATCTTTAAGGAACAGATTCCACTGTATGCTACACGGACAGCAGGCGAACCAGAATACAGTGCGTTTTTTTCTTATGGTCTTGAAAGGGGTGACTTGACCCGTGGGGGTCTTCCCCTAGGGCGAGCAGGCAATTTGCCTAGAGGTGGCAGTGGTGGTGAAGTTATCACTGGATTTCTGTTGCATGGCACATATTGAAACAATTTTTCCCTAAGTAGTTGATTCTTGCCCTATATAAATTTGTTTGGGACTTTCTTCACATTTTTCTTTTTATTTATACTTTATATATTAAAAAAATAAAATGATATATATTTTAGTTTTATAACTTTCTCATATGTCACATACTATAAATATTCAGTCATATATATATATATAAAATTGTATTTGTTTTATTGCGTTAGTGGAGTTTTTTTCTTTTTTTTATATATATACTGTATGCCACATAGGCCCATATTCTCTCTAAAAATCCGTGGGCTGCGCTTAAGGCACTTACACTCCGCTGTCCCAACTTACAGGAGCAAGTGTTGTATTCCCCAAACACTTGCTCCGTAAGTTGGGATGGCGGAGTGTAAATGCCCCGGCGTAGCCTGGCGGATCTCCAAGGGGGCGGCTTGTATTCAAATTAAGCGCGCCCCCGATTCTAATGAACTGCGCATGCGCCGGGCTTCAAAAAGCCCAGTGCGCATGCTCCAGTTCTCGGCGGAAAACGTCAATGACGCCGACGTGTGCGTCATTGACGTAAAGTCGTATTCAAGAACGACTTACGGAAACGACGTACCCGACGAAAAAACACGACGTGGACCCGACGCCATCCGTAACATGGCCTATGTGGGACTTGCGGAAATTTACTCCTCATATAGCAGGAGTAAATTTTCGCTTACGCAAACGACGTTAGCGACGGTTACGCGACGCGAACTCGTTCGGGAATCGGCGTAGAAGGATCATTTGCATACGCAAATGAGTCCTTCACGTAAATGCCATCTAGCGGTGGCCGGCGTCATTACATTTAAGATCCTTTAGTGTAAGTGACTTACAGATGGCGGATCTTAAGTGTATCTATGCGAAAATTATTCTAAGAATCAGTCGCATAGATACACAGGCCAAAAAAGGGAGATACGATGGAGTATCCTGAGATACTCCATCGTAACTTCTATGAGAATATGGCCCATACTTTATAAAGTCATTCATCCACACAAGGTATTATAGTTATTGATGGAAATTAGCAGTGTGTTATCAAAATACTTTTTCTTGCATAGATATATGTTTCGCAGGTTGAATAAGCGCACCATTTTTTTACTTTGTATTATGATTGTGGTTGTGAGATCACTATTCCAATGATTGCAGCTGTTTATTCGTTTAATTTTATTTAACTTTATTTGATTCTGCTTTTGTAGTTCACATTATCCACAATATTTTCACATAGTAGCACTTTAATAATATACATACTTAATAGTAATTCAATGTCAATATGTACTGTAAATGAAATAAGTATTGTTCAATCTTTTCTGTTCTTGTATTGTTTTTGTGTGCACTAAATTAATTTAGGTGTATTTTTTATTGAAAATATAGATTTGATAAAAAGGAGTACAAATCTAGTGGACATAAAAAAATCATTTGATTCTACAGGGTGTTTTAAATAATCTATTGGCCTAAAATGTACATATTAACATGCATGCAAAAAAAATGTTAATGACTCCAGCAGTGCAAGAAAACTCCAGCAAACATGTATTGTTTTTGTTGTGGATAGATTAGAGAACTCCTTATATATGTTTTCACTGCTGGCTGTGCCTCCGTTGAGTAGATTTCTCACCACTTTCACCCTTGGTAGCACAAAGGAAAGCAAGGAAGTGATTTCAGTAGGGAGTACAAAGCTGACTGAGGCATAAATACTTTGCATGGTACTGATAAAGGGCTGTCATTGCTGTCTGTGTAACATTCTCAGCGGGAGAGGTCAAAAGTGACAACCTCCATATTGCTTTCATGACAGGTTTTCTTTAAGCTGTATTCCATAGTAATGGCCCTGTCATGTGTATTGGATATTAGATAAATCTCCCCACAGAACTCATAAGATTAAGCATCTACTACCCCACACTGCATTGTCCTTGTTTTCTTTTATTCAAAAATTTAAAAGGGTTGTCAAACTAGTACTATTCACTGTTTAATAAATATACTAACAGGACCTCACCTTTATAGAGCTGTTACCACAGCTGTTTAGCTGGAGGTAGTGTTTAACCACTTGCTGACGGCCGTACGACTTTGTACGGCCTCAGCGCGGCTCCCAATCTCTAACAGGCCGTCTTTTTACGGCCTCCCCTTTGCACGTTCCCCGCGCGCGCTCCCGAGCGCGCAGCGGGGAACTGCTGTGCTGGCCGTGTCCCTTGGACACAGCCAGTCACAGATCGCCGTGAACGGCCAATCGGAGCGGCCGTTTCCTAGGCGATCTGTGCGGCCAATGAGAGATGATCTCATATGTTTACATATGAGATCATCTCTCATTCCCGGCTCTCGCAGACAGCGGTGCTGTCAGGGGAGAGAGGAGACGGATCTGTGTCTCTTGTACATAGAGACACAGATCGGTCACCCCCCCCAGTCACCCCCCCTCCCCCACAGTTAGAACACTAATTAGGGTACACATTTAACCCCTTCCTCACCCCCTAGTGTTAACCCCTTCCCTGCCAGTCACATTTATACAGTAATTAGTGCATATTTATAGCACTGATTGCAGTATAAATGTGAATGGCGCCAAAAATGTGTCAAAAGTGTCCGATGTGTCCGCCATAACGTCGCAGTCCCAATAAAAATCGCAGATCGCCGCCATTTCTAGTAAAAAAAAAGCATTTATACAGTAATTAGTGCATATTTATAGCACTGATTGCAGTATAAATGTGAATGGCGCCAAAAATGTGTCAAAAGTGTCCGATGTGTCCGCCATAACGTCGCAGTCCCAATAAAAATCGCAGATCGCCGCCATTTCTAGTAAAAAATAAAATTTATACAGTAATTAGTGCATATTTATAGCACTGATTGCAGTATAAATGTGAATGGCGCCAAAAATGTGTCAAAAGTGTCCGATGTGTCCGCCATAACGTCGCAGTCCCAATAAAAATCGCAGATCGCCGCCATTTCTAGTAAAAAAAAAAAAAAAAAAAAAAAATAATAATTCTGTCCCTTATTTTGTAGGCGCTATAACTTTTGCGCAAACCAGTCGCTTATTGCGATTTTTTTTTTTTTTACTAAAAATATGTAGAATACGTATCGGCCTAGACTGAGGATAAAAAAAAACGTAAAAAAAAAAATTGAGCTATTTATTATAGCAACAAAGTAAAAATATTTTATTTTTTTTCAAAATTGTCGCAAAAAGTCCTCTGGTCAGGAAGGGGTTTAAGTGCCCAGTAAGGAAGTGGTTAATATTTCACTCTCTGCCTTATGTTCACAAACCATGGTTTGGTCACTAAAAATAGGCAAGCCATAAAATGGACCAGTGCAATTATTTTAACCACTTGGTATACCTCTATAGACGTCCTCGCCTCCTCCGGCCACTGGGGGGCACGCGAGCACCCCTGCGATGTCCGTCAGGTACCTGCGATCGTCGGTTACACAGACAAGGACGCGTATCTGTGTGTGTAAACACACAGATCCACGTCCTGTCAGGGAAAGGAGAGCAATGCTGTGTCCCTTGTACATAGGGACACAGATCGGTCACCTCCCACAGTCAGTCCCCTCCCCCCACAGTTAGAAACACTATGCAGGACACACATTAACCACTTCCTCGCCCCTAGTGTTAACCCCTTCCCTGCCAGTCACATTTATACAGTAATCAGTGCATATTTATATTATTGTTCGCTGTATAAATGTGAATGGTCCCAAAAATGTGTCAAAAGTGTCCGATGTGTCCGCCATAATATCACAGTTGTGACAAAAATCACAGATCGCCGCCATTACTAGAAAAAAATAATAATAATAAAAAAAAATAATAATAATTCTATCCCCTATTTTGTAGGCGCTATAACTTTTGCGCAAACCAATCACTATACGCTTATTGCGATTTTTTTTTTTTTTTACCAAAAATATGTAGAAGAATACGTATCAGCCTAAACTGAGAAAATTTTTTTTTTTATTTTTTTTATTGGATATTTATTATAGCAAAAAGTAAAACAATTATTTTTTTTTTCAAAATTGTCGCTCTATTTTTGTTTATATTGCAAAAACTAAAAACCGCAGAGGTGATCAAATACCACCAAAAGAAAGCTCTATTTGTGGGAAAAAAAGGACGTCAATTTTGTTTGGGAGCCACGTCGCACGACCGCACAATTGTCATTCAAAGTGTGACAGTGCTGAAAGCTGAAATTTCGCCTGGGCAGGAAGGGGGTATATGTGCCCAGTAAGCAAGTGGTTAAGCTAGTGCATTGTTGGTTCACTTACCTTTTCCTTCGATTTCCCTTCTAAATTTTTTTTTTCTTTGTCTGAATTTCTCACTTCCTGTTTCTCCTCAGTAAGCTTGCCCCCATCATCCGAGCTGTTCTTGCTGGGGGTTAGTCAGCCAGAACAGCTTACTGAGGAGGAACAGAAAGTCAGAGATTCAGACAAAGAAAACAAAGACAAAAAACATTTAGAAGGGAAATCGAAGGAAAAGATAAGTGAACCAACAATGCACTAGCTTAAAGGAACCTATTTAGAAAATAAAAAAACAAACCTTTACAACCCCTTTAACACAATTTTACACAATTGCAACATGCAGAAAATGTTGGACCCTTAGTGGATTACAGCCATTTGGAGTCCATTGTTATCCCTCCCTCATGGCCAACATAATCACACGTTTCTTTAGGCCAGATGATAACAATCTCAGAAGATCATCATGGGTGTGGGTTAACTCTACAGTTAACCCTTTAAACACATAAACAATAGCTGCCACCATTTGGAAACACACACACAATTATTTGTATATGCTGTAACAAATCCAACCTTACAGCCCTGTACACCCGGGCAGAATGTCGGGAGATATTTGCTGGTTCGAAAAAAAAGTCAGACGTTGGAAAACCAACAGTCGGCCGACTTCTGATCAGCGCTTTCAGCCATTGGCAGAGAATGATGATTGGAGTGTTCTGGATTTTTGACCGATGGAGTTCCATACAGACGATCGGATTTTTCTGTCGTTTTTTTATCCATAGGAAAAATGTAAAACATGTTCTATTTTTTTACACCGATGGAAATAAAACCGATGGGGCCCACACACGATCGGTTTGTCCAATGAAAACAGTCCATCGGTCGGTTTACAGGGCTTGAGAGGTCTTAAGATTACAATTTCTCTTCATGACAGCAGTCTTTGGTGACACGAGACAGAGAAGTAACCATTTACTTTCTGCCATTGCCATCAGTAACACAGCACACATGATAAAAATGGATGTAACCCAGTGAAAATTAGGTAATCACTAAAGCTAATGGGTGAGACTAAATCTAGCAGAAGTATTGATGGGATGAAGAGTACAAGGACTTCTGAAAGAATTTATAATATCATCTGCAGGTCAAGAAATTTGCTACCACAAACCACAAAGATCCATGGGCTGCACAATTCAGCATGAGATCTATAATTTATACAATTCCATAAAACAATTATTACTAAGCATCTTATATTGAATTATGCTTTGCATAATACATGCTATGCTGGAAAATAGGCTTGAGTTTGATGGCACAGAAGCATTATTCTGGACTGATCTGTGCTTGGTTAAAAATATATATAAACCACACTGGCAGTCAGCACCAATAGGTTTGATTGTCCACCCACTAGAGTAGATAGAATAATGTATGCACTCGTCACCACTGTGATAAAGGGCAATCCTGCTTACCAGACAGTGTTGACCCTCAGATTATAAAGGGTCAAAAGCACGTGGAAAAAAACAGGCAGAATAGATGAACCATCAGGCTTCCAAAACGGACAACACTCTAACTCCTCAGGGAAGATATAGATCTGAATCCCCGTGTGTGGTGTTCATACTCCCAGCGATAGGTGCATGCAAAATATTCCTCCTTCAAAGGTTACAAGGACACAAATAGTGTAGTATGTTCTAAAAAGCTGAATCGCTACGGTAAAAGAGATTTTGGCCTTTGAAGAAGTCAGATGACGAAACGCGCCAGTGGGACTGGGTGACTTAAGCACGCTATTTGCCGTGGATATTTTGTACACAGATACGATTGTTTTTATTGAAGAAATGTGAGTATAATTACAGTATCTATATTAAAGTAGCGATTCAGCCTTTTAGAACATACTGCACTATGTTGTATCCTTTGAGGGAGGAATATTTTGCATGCACCTATCGCTGGGAGTATGAACACCCCACACAGGGATTCCGATCTATATCCTCCCTGAAGAGTTAGAGTGTTGTCCGTTTTGGAAGTCTGGTGGTTCATCTATCTTGTCTGTTTTTTTCCCACACACTTTTGACCTTTTATAATCTGAGGATCCACACACTCGTCACTGCTGTGAATAATTTTCCTATCCACTCTAGTTGGTGTGGCGATTTCATTATCTTAATTCCTATCACCCTTATGCTTCATCATTGATGTTTAATTGGCGCTGCATCCTTTGTAATTACTCATTGTAAATGAAAGCATAGTTTGTACCTGTGCCACATAGTTATCCACATGGAGGGTCAGTCTATGAATGGTGCATGAAGTCTCTTCTAGTATGTCAGGACATGTGGGCACAAGGATTTGAGTGCAAAAAAATCCCAAAAATGTAATTTTACTCTACCTGCCCATGTCTCTCATTCACCACTTATGCCTACAACCTATTAAAAAAACATTTTACATTCTTCTTTTCCATGTCCTGTATGCCTTACCTACCCCCTAAAATGTACTCCCTTAAAGTCCAAGTTTAGTCAAGATTAAAAAAAAAAAAAAAACAGCACAAGGAACATTACTTACTCTAATAATCCAATGTATCCCTTGTGCTGTCCCTTCACCCTATCACCTAAATTTTCTATTGCCAAGGGGGTTAATAGAACTGAGAGAGCTGTGACAGGTACTCTTTAAGAGTGTATAACTATGCCCTCCCTTTCCACCCAACCCCTTGATTCATAGAAGCTATACTGTCAATTATATGAATGAAAGTTAAGCTATGAATGGAAGATGGGTGAATTAATGAAAGTTCCGTCCCATACATTCATAGATCGTGTTTCTTTTATAGAAGCGATATTAGGCTTCTACAAATGGAGCAGCTAGGCAGAAAGGAAGGATATAGTTTAGCACTCATGATGAGTGTGTGTCACAGCTCCCACAGCTCTATGAACCCCAGCTGAATTGGAAGGTTATGGGGGGTAAGAGGTCATCAGAGGACAAAGATCTTAAGGAATACAGGAGCCAACAGCACAAGAGACACATCAGATTAATAGAAAGTAATGTCCCTTATGCTGATTGTTTGTTTATTTATTTATTTATTTATTTGACTTAAAGGGGTTGTAAAGGTTTGTTTTTTATTTTCTAAACAGGATCCTTCAAGCTAGTGGATTGTTGGTTCAATAACCTTTTCCTTCGATTTCCCTTCTAAATGTTTTTTTTTCTTTGTTTTCTTTGTCTGAATTTCTCACTTCCTGTTTCTCCTCAGTAAGCTGTTCTGGCTGACTAACCCCCAGTCAGAACAGCTCGGATGATGGGGGCAAGCTTACTGAGGAGAAACAGGAAGTGAGAAAATCAGACAACGGAAAAAAAACATTTAGAAGGGAAATCGAAGGAAAAGGTAAGTAAACCAACAATTCACTAGCTTAAAGGAATCTATTTAGAAAATAAAAAATTAACCTTTACAACCCCTTTAACATAGGCTTTAACACTTAACCTATGACAAAAATGAAACTAATCCTAGCACCTAAACCTATGTCTCCCCCTAACCCGAACCCTTAAAGCCGAACTCTAGGTAAACAGATAAATATACAGTTGAAATATATATATAGGAAAACTGTTTACCTGTAAACAAGATGTTACAAGGACACTGCATTTCTGGAAAAATCAAGTTATTTTTTCTGTAGTTAATGAAAAAGTGCTCTTATCCTTAAAATTTGAAATACATGTAGCCACCACATCTAAGGACGGGTAATCTGCGATATATTACAATTTTGTCCTTTAAATGCAGTAGAGCAAATTCAAATCACCAACCTGGCTTTGCTGTGTAAATTTTCTGGAATGGATGGACAGAAAAACTTTCACAGGTAAAAAAAATCTCTCGTATGTACAGTATTTTAAATGGCATATTCATCTGTTAATCTGAGGTTTAGCAGAAAAATGAAACCTAATGCAGCACCACATCAAAGCACTGGTAAATTACACTGTATAACATTTATATTCTTGAGTTTAGATACCCTTTATAATATATACTGTAACTGCATTTACTACTTTTTTTATATATTTTTTATTCAACAGTACAAACTAAGGGGCAGATCCACATACAATTAGATGGGCGCAGCATATGTGGGATACGCTACGCTGCTGTAACTTACTTTTGGCAGCTTTGAATCCACAAAGAATTCGCGCCGTAAGTTACGGTGGCATAGTGTATCTCTCGTGGCGTAACGGCGCCTAATTCAAATCGGCGAGTAGGGGGGCCTGTTTCATTTAAATTAAAAGCATCCCCACGCCGAACGAACAGCGCATGCCCCGTCCCTAAATTTCCCACCGTGCATTGCGTGAAATGATGTCGCAAGGACGTCATTGTTTTGACTTGGACGTAAATTAGGTCCATCCCGCGATTTACAGACGACTTACGCAAACGAAAAACAAAATTCAAATTAAACGCGGGAACGAAGGCCATACTTAACATAGCAGGTCTAACTATACGCCACGAAACAGCAACTTTAACTATACACCGGAAAAAGCCGACTAGAGACGACGTAAAAGAATGTGACGGCCGCTCATACGTTCGTGGATCGCCGGAAATAGCTAATTTGCATACTCGACGCGGAAAACGACAGGAACGCCACCCAGCGGACGCCGAGGAATTGCATCTTAGATCCGAAGGTGTACGAAGACGTACGCCTGTCGGATCTAACCCAGATGCCGTCGTATCTTGTTTTGAGGATTCAAAACAACGATACGACACGGGAAATTTGAAAGTACGTCGGCGTATCACTAGATACGCCGGCGTACTCTGTTTCTGGATCTGCCCCTATGTTCTCATTGTAGCTTGCTTATTATGGTGTCAGCAAGGAAATAAATATTTGTGGTGACTTCGGAAAAAAAAAAAAAGTTTTGATAATGTGTTACGCTAATCAGAAATGACATGGTTCTGTCTCTTTCTAATTTTGAGTAACCTACAGCAACCAATATATAATTTTTTTTTCAATGTATTATAGTTAGCATAATGAAAGTGGATTGTTGCATGGATGATCATCACTGATTTTGGACTATGACCTGTTGTAGTAAGAAATTGTTTACATAAATGCTTCCTTAAGTTATAAGTTGATGCTAAAGCCCTATTCTGCCTTTGCATTGCATAGGCAGGATATATTTAGCTGATTGTATTGACCACAAAGGTGTACAGGCACAGCTGCAAATAATAAGATATTTTCTCTTTCACAGGCTTCACAATAGACTCCCACTTACACTCATTGTTACACAGCCATGTATGTAGTCATTTTGAATAGTGCAAACACGAGACCAATTCTGCAGTGCTGGCTGAAATCCATTTCATACATAGATCCACCTTATTTACTTGCAGGCTACTTAAATCATTACTTCCATTATGATATTTTTAGCATAATGTTTCTATAGCGTATTGTTTCCTTGTTTTAATAACTAAATGAGTGATTTTAATCCTTTTGATTTGGATGAATTCCCAGCCAGGTAGTGGTGAATGATGTCTAGTATGGCAGAGAAGTCAGGTTTTACAGAACAATATTCAATTTATTCACCGTTGTGCGTATTTCTCAAGTTGATCCAAAATTACCATCTGACAACAAACAGAAATTACTTTTGGTTTGCTTACACTCTCAACTGACCCCAAACTGACTTTATGGTTGGTTATGGATACTGCACGACTTTTATAACCCTCATTCATTCCATTGCAGAGCTTTCTCCAGCAGAATATCGAGCTGTGTAATTTGCAATGAAGGAATATATAGCTTTATGCTTCGGAAAGCGAAATCTGTCTGTTGTATTCTCAGCAATGTATTTTACAAAATGCCTCTTGTAATGATCATGGCAGGGGGGTGAACTTGGGAGATAAGCCATCAAGCTTGAATGCTGGAGAATATACAGTAACAGACTGATTGGTGGTTCATGTCTTCAGTATGGATATAAAATGGATTTATTAGGTTTTTAGTAAAGTAACTCTTACATTGAAAGATTATTATTGGGGGGTGAACTTGGGAGATAAGCCATCAAGCTTGAATGCTGGAGAATATACAGTAACAGACTGATTGGTGGTTCATGTCTTCAGCATGGATATAAAATGGATTTATTAGGTTTTTAGTAAAGTAACCCTTACATTGAAAGATTATTATTCATGTTAATAAACATCAGTTCATAGTTTCCCAAGACTGTATTCATTCTCCATGACAAACTCTATATTATAATACTGTTTTTTTATTTATTTTTTCAAATGTTATTGATTTTTCAGGAACGATGGAGGGTTCAAAATGTCAGAAAAAGGGGGGGGGGATTACATGTGGTATATTTGTATAGGCATAATACATTAACACTAAAAACATAGGCATGGATACCCAACTTGTCACATGAGTGTAATACAGCCACCACACAAGGAGGCCACAGCAAATCCTGATTGTGCATATCAGGTTGCCTGTAGGCGTTCAGGTATATGATGTATAGTACTGGGAATACTTCTGGGAAGTATAAAGAGGTGAGGATATCAAACTATCAGAGGTAGTACTGCCAAAGAAGGAATGACCATTGGACGTTAGGCCACACTCCACGAGGAACTCCTATAGTTGAGACTCTGGATTAAATGTTGTGATACAGTGAGCATCTCGCAATTTACCTGTCATATACCGGTACATCATTGACTGCTGACACAGCCATTTTCAGGCTAAAATAATATGCAACTTGTAAACCTTATGGCACTGCAATATCATTAGTAATAGAATGCTTGGAATTGTTTCTACGTCAACGAGGTGCCTACCCCTGTTAAAACCAAATACAGGAAAATAGGGAACAAACACTAAAATGTATTAGAAAAATGCAACATACAATAATAATTTGTTTACTATATTCTATATTTTAAAAAAATTTGCATTAGGCACATGTTCGTTTCAGATCCCTATTTTCCTGTCTTTGTTTTAGTAAACTCTAGGGTACACATTTATTGTGTGGTACTTACAAACAGACAGGTAAAAAGGGCATCAAAGAATATAAAAATCCATGGCTCATAGCGTGCTTGTGTCGGTCAGCCTTACATGTTTCATCCTATGGGGATATCTTCAGAGGCTAGGGGATATGCCTCTGAAGATATCCAACGGGCTTCACTATTGTCGTTTCCTCTCTGCATTTTATGACCACATTTCTGCTGATGAACGCAATGTATGCTTTTGGACCTTCATGACATTCAAGATGTTATTTCATCATTGATGCTGCCTGCGGATAACCGTTTTCACCTGTACACTCTGTTGGAAGTGCGATTGCCATTGACCTGCACATTATTTGATTACATGCCCATAACGTTTTTGTTCTGGTAAGCAGATTGTTTGCACAGTGGTGTGGTGTCCTTTTTCCGTATCTACACACTGAAACTTCGGTGGAGGTTCTATATCTTCAATTTAATTGATGAACATATAATTCGTGGACTTTATACACAAATTGTTTATTTGGGCTAATTTTCCATTTTCATTTATTTTGAGCGCTGCACTATTGGATTATATTGTTTTTGTTTGCTTATCTACAAACTGTGCTAGCCGCTTTTCTATTTACTTTAAGTTAGCGCAGATAGTTGTTCCCCCTTTTATGCTTTAACCTGAACCTGTGCTTTGAACACATAAAGAAAAACAATAGGTTCATCCTAATTTAGACCTCCCCTGTGGTATATACTTACCTTCCTTCCACCCCCTCCCTTCGTAAAAAAAACTTGTGTAAGTGTTGACAGTGCCGATCCTGACCTCCCTGGGGCCCTAAGCAAAATGACATGTCACATTAAGGTTGAGAAGTGGGGGGCGGGCTGCCGAAAATGACATGTCACATTAAAGTTGAGAAGTGGAGGGGGGGACATGTCACATTAAAGATTAAAGTTGAAAAGCGGGTGGAAGAGGGTGTTCTGCTGTTGAAAATTACATCTTACATTAAAGTGAGAAGCAGGAGGTGCTGACTTCTTACCTCTTCTCCCATGCAGCCAGCGAGTTGAGAAGCAGAGTGAGGGGCCAAAAATGACTTCTCACCAGGCAGGGCCTCTAGCAATTTGGGGGGCCCTCCGCAGCTTTGCGGGGCCCTAAGCGGCTTGCATAGTGAGCCTATAGGGAGGATCAACCCTGAGTGTTGAATTGAAGCTTGCACAGGGTTAGTACTGTAGCTGTCCCTGTGACAGCACTGTGCTTTGAAAACATAGGGGAACTTAACTAATTTAGACCTCCCCTGTGGCATATACTTGCCATCCTTTCATTCCCTGCCTCCTAGAAAAGTGTTGAGTTGAAACTTACATGGGGCTAATGGCTCCCCCTGTGACAGCACTGTCACATAGAGTAAGTCAAATGCTCCATAGTCAAAATAAATTAGATTTTTTGGCCTGTTGCTGAACAGAGCAACAGAGAAGCAAAGGAAAGGTAAGTGTATGCTGGTAATGGGAGTATTAACACAAACCTGTTGCTTTGCCCTGAATGGGAAGAATACCAGCTTACAGTAATTGAGGTATTTTAGTAGACTCGATGCTTTTTTGTTTTTTATTCGACTGGCCAAATTTTGACCATGGAACTTCTGACACCATTTCCAACTTTATACAAAGTATAAATGTAACCGTGGTACGTTAAAAATAAGAACAGAAATGGTTTGATTTGTTCTTTTGCTTAGTAGAGAAAAAGAATTAGAAATCATATTCTTTTCGACCTACTGTTAAAAGTAAACATTACAAATATCAATCTTTTTTTTTCTTTCAAACAACAAAGTATTATGTATCTCTTTCAATTTTTTTTTTAATTGGCTTGGCATTTTATTTACTGTTTTTAGCTATAAAATAGAACCATGATGAAAAGGAGAGGAGACAAACAGAGACCTTGACATTGTGAGTAAGCCTCCAAATCACATTACCATGGCTGACTGTCACTTGGAAAATATATATATCTTCATGGAACTTTAAATTGATATAAATGTTCTTTATTTAACATTAAATTCCGTAATCTGTAGTCATGTTAGAACACTGTAGATCTTTACGGCCTGCTTCATTTTATTACTTTTTCTTTATGTTTTCATGTCACAGGCTGTATTTAGGGATAATATTCATTATTGATGCCAAGTTCTTATAATTCACTCCAGTGGTGATTTGGACTTCCACAATGTGTTTGGAAGGTTGGCATCCACCAGTCATTTTGTTTTGTTTTTTGTTATGTTATATTCTGATATCAGCCTATGCCTTTTACTATTTTTGGTTGCTTCAACAGAAAGAAAAAAGGTAATGAGAAATAATGTAAAAAAATGGGTGTACAAGCAAATTTTTTATGGACCAAGCAGGGATCATTTATCAGTAAATGGTCCCAAATCATTGCTTATCTGTGTGATCATACAATAAAAGAAGCATTGAACTTTATGAAATCTTGTGAATATGCTGACAGCATACCGTATCTTATCCATGCTGTGCATTGTTATTAGTTGGAGTCGTTCTAGAGCCCTGTTAACTAAAGGGTTGATTAGAGATGTGAGATGGCTATATACTACCCATTTTTGTACAGGGCACACTCTGTTTTTGGAGGGGGAGACTCCCTTTTTTAACCACTTGAGACCCACGCTATTGACAAGACGTCAACAGCACGGCTCTCAGGTGCCAACTGGACGTCATTTAAAGTGCATTACCCGCGCGTGCCTCTGGGGGGCGCGCAGCGGGTAAACGCTGTCCCGGCGCATCGCTGGGAAGCTGATGCGTGTACCTGGCGGCCGCGATGTCCGCCGGGTACACGCGATCGTCGGGAACACAGCAGGGACGTGGAGCTCTGTGTGTAAACACAGAGATCCACGTGCTGTCAGAGAAGAGGAGACCGATCTGTGTCCCTTGTACATAGGGACACAGCATCGGTCACCTCCCCCAGTCACCCCCCTCCCCCCACACAGTTAGAACACACCCAGGTAATACATTTAACCCCTTCCTCACCCCCTAGTGTTAACCCCTTCACTGCCAGTCACATTTATATAGTAATTAGTGCATTTTTATAGCACTGATCGCTGTATAAATGTGAATGGTCCCAAATTTGTGTCAAAAGTGTCCGATACGTCCGTCGCAACATCGCAGTCCCAATAAAAATCGCAGATCGCCACCATTACTAGTAAAAAAAAAATAATAAAAAAAAATCATAATTCTGTCCCCTATTTTGTAGGCGCTATAACTTTTGCACAGACCAGTCGCTTATTGCAATTTTTTTTTTTTTTACAAAAATACGTCGAAAAATACGTATCGGCCTTAACTGAGAAAAAAAATATAAAAAAAATTGGGATATTTATTATAGCAACAAGTAAAAAAAAAATATATTTTTTTTAAATTGTCGCTCTTTTTTTGTTTATAGCGCAAAAAATAAAAACCGCAGAGGTGATCAAATACCACCAAAATAAAGCTCTCCTTGTGGGGAAAAAAGGACGTCAATTTTGTTTGGGAGCCAAGTCGCACGACTGCGCAAATGTCAGTTAAAGCGACGCAGTGCCGGAAGCTGAAATTTCGCCTGGGCACGAAGGAGGTTTATGTGCCCAGTAAGCAAGTGGTTAAGAACCCACAAAATACTGAAGGGCACACAGGTTGCTATCAGCATAGGGACTCAGCTCTTAGTAAAGATAAGAATGTCTTCATCTCAATACAAAGCAAAAGGCTGACAAGTTCCCATACACGGGGTCAATGGAAATAAATATTGTTTTTATAAAGTAAACTAAAATAAATATACAGTAAGTAACAAAAAGTAGCTAGATGAAAGATGATATACTAGGGGTCATAACTTGATATTAATCAGTAACACAATATGAAAGATAATACATTTTATATTATACTTTCAGCACATTTGACTTGGTTTGTCTAAAATTATTCTCTCTCTCTCTCTCTCTCTCTCTCTCTCTCTCTCTCTCTGTCTCTCTCTCTCCCCATCGCTCTCTCTGTATCTCTTGTATGTATCCTTTAATTAACCATAATACTGTTTATTTTTTCTCATACAAATAACATCAAAAGGCTTCTATTTTTATTTATTTTTTTAAACATGAACTAGCAATGCATATTATAGTTTCTTTGCAAGGTTCTATGCAAATAAACTGTATCTGCCTATTACCTATCCCTTTCATCCTTTCTCCCAACAGATATACAATTATTGAAAGCTTGCGGAGACTATTTTGTCACAATACTAGGCACTAAATAATCTATGTAAAGCAATCTTCTACATGTTTCTAAAAGATGTTTCTAAAGGAGAACCATTATAGCTAGCTTCAGAAATACAATTTTACAAAATTACAATTTGAGTAGATTCAGAAATAGTTTCGCAAAACTGTATTTATCTAATCCATGCACAGTGTTTTCCATTCCACCATAAGATTTTACTTGATATTCACTATTACCTTAAGAATTGGCTCTAGAAAAGAAATCACATTTTAGTTTTTCATGCTCTTTTAAAAGTTGTTTTAAAGTATATAATTATTGTGTTTCTCAAGTTATATTTCACATTTGCAAATCATTTTTTGAAATGTAGGAAGTCCTACATACAAATAAGTGACTGAAAAAATATGTCCACATATGCATAAAAACTTGAATTTCTATTTTAAATATTCATTGTTAAAGTCCCCTTTACATCAGTGTAACATATACTGTATATAATTTGTGACTGGAAAAAAAACATGGGAATCAATCTCACCTTCACTGAGATCCCTTCATTGTTTGCCAGTAAAAGACAGAATTACCTTTAAGGCACTCTGTCTGACGCATAAGTGTGTTCAACAAATTGCCCCCCAATATTTATGCGAAAAATTAAAATGTCACAACACCAATCGCGTTCTCTGATCCACCGACCAAAATTTACTTCAGATACCCAAAGCCAGATACAAGTCCAAAGGAGAACGAAGATTTGCAGTCCAAGGACCTAGACTATGGAACGCTTTACCAACCAGCATCCGCATGGAGGTGAATTACCTGGCCTTCAGAAAAAAACTTAAAACTCATCTTTTCTGAAAGCAAATCTACAGTAGGAGAATTGGATACTAAGGACCAGATCCACAAAGAGGCGCCGTAACTTAACTATTCTGATTTAAGTTACACTGCCGCAAAATTTCTACCTAAGTGCCCGATCCACAAAGCACTTACCTATAAATTTTTGGCTGTGTAACTTAAATCCGGCCGGCGCAAGGCGTTCCCAATTCAAATGGGGCGAGTCCCATTTAAATTAGGCGCGCTCCCGCGCCGGACGTACTGCGCATGCTCGTGACGTCATTTTCCTGACGGGCATAGCGCGAAATTACGTTACGCCGTGTTTTGTGAATCGCGCCGGGTAAAAAAAGTTGCGTCGGAAAAAAAAAGATATGGCGGAAAAAAAAAATAAAAAATCAGCGTCGCTGCAAAGCAGGGTCTACTTTTACAAGGTGTAAACAGTTTACACTTTGTAAAAGCAGCCCTAATTTTACGATTGCAACGTAAGTATTTACGGAGATTTCACAAAGCTAAACCGCTTCGTGAATCTTCGTAAGTGCTCATTTGCATACGCGAAGCGGCATTTCGACTCAAAATGCCCCCAGCGGCGGATGCGGTACTGCATCCTAAGATCCGGCAGTGTAAGTCCCTTACACATGCCGGATCTTCTGCCTATCTTTGGGAAACTGATTCTGTGGATCAGTTCCAAAGATAGAAACAGGGATACGACGGCGTATCAGTAGATAAGCCGGCGTATCCCTTTTGAGGATCTGGCCCTAAGTGCCCAGAGGCGATTCAGTTCGCATGTGTTGTGCTATGTAAGTTTCTCACTCACTCACTCACTCACTCATAATTATAAAATCGTTTGCACCACAATTGTGAAAATGGTACGTATTATTGACTACCCAAGCAGAGTAGTTCCCATCTATGTTGACACATTTCATTATACCACAGTTTCTTCAGGACTGGGCCATATATGAAATATTTTAATTCACAAAAGATTGATCCATAGGTTATTATATATTGTGCTGCCTCTGCATTTTGGTGCAGTTTGAAAGGGTAGTTACACTTATCAATCAGACCTAACAATCACACAGAAAAGAAGGAAAACATCAAAGGCAATAGTAGAGATGGGTTGCACTAATGAGACTCTGCCAGTACCTCTCAGGGGCATCTATGACTTTTTTTTAGCATGTGGGGGATCCCAAATGTGTACACTGAAGTTCCAAGAAACAATTACAAGGAGAATAAACTTGTATTATATAGCCACCACATTGCGCCAAGACCGGATAATATATAAATTAAAACAGGTATAAGACATTACAAACATACCACCGAGGAATATGGAAGACCTACGGTATAGATGTCATATGAGATGCAGGGATCGCTAGGGATATCATCTACACATGTCACATATACTCATCACACAGAACGCATTATCAAACAAATTATTTATATTCACACTCACATACAGTTTTGCTCATAAGTTTACATACAGTGGGTGACCGCGATATTGTGTCAATCTCGCTCCCTTTCTCGGCGAGATTGAGCACCTACGAGCCCCATCGCGGGAGCCAGCGCCGAGCTGGCTTGCCGCGATGGAGACAAAGCTGTCATAGAAGCGACGGGAGATCTGACTTGGATTCCCGCCAATTCTACACGTGTGCGGCGTTTGTTATGAATCCTGAGGGGGAAGTCCCCGCCGGATTTTAAATAAAAATCCGGCATGGGTTCCCCCCTCAGGAGCATACCGGGCCCTTAGGTCTGGTATGGGTTGTAAGGAGACCCCCCTACGCCGAAAAAACGGCGTAGGGGGTCCCCCTACAATCCATACCAGATCCGTATCCAAAGCACGCTACCCGGCCGGCCAGGAAAGGAGTGGGGACGAGCGAGAGCCCCCCTCCTGAGCCGTACCAGGCTGCATGCCCTCAACATGGGGGGGGGGGGGGTTGGGTGCTCTGGGGCAGGGGGGCGTACTGCGGGGCCCCCCTACCCCAGAGCACCCTGTCCCCATGTTGATGAGGACAGGGCCCCTTCCCGACAACCCTGGTCGTTGGTTGTCAGGGTATGCGGGCGGGAGGCTTATCGGAATCTGGGAGCCCCCTTTAATAAGGGGGACCCCCAGATACCGGCCCCCCACCCTAAGTGAATGGATATGGGGTAAATCGTACCCCTACCTATTCACCTGGAGGAAAAATGTTAAAGTTAATAAACACGACACAAGGGTTTTTAAAATAATTTATTAGTCTGCTCCGGAGGCACCCCCTGTCTTCTTTAGCTCTTTTAACCAGGGGGGGCTTCTTCTTTGACGTCTTCGGGTGGGGGCCGCTCTTCTTCGCCGCCGTCTGATTCTCTTCCACCGCCGGGGGGGGTCGCTTTTATAAAAGCGCCCACCCCCCGGCGCGTTTCCTCCGACGTCTTCGACGTGGGGGTGGTGTGCTTCTCAGGGGGGCTTCTTCTTCCGCTATCCGGGGGGGTCTTCTCCGCTATCCGGGGGTCTTCTCCACTCTCCGGGGGTCTTCTTCTATGTTCGCTGCTCTCCGCTGTTGACTCGGCGCACCCCGGTTCTTCCTCCCGCTGTCCGGTGCCTTCTCCTTCAGGGCTGAACATCTTCTTCTTCTTCCGTGCTGATCTCCCGTCGCTTCTATGACGCGCTTGCTGGAATGTGCTTGTACTATTCCAGCGCGAGTGCGAGATGTCGGCACCCTGTCGCCGAGAATCAGAGCGATGCCGTTGTGCTAAAAACACATTCTCGGCGGCAGGCACTGTACTCCTGCAGAATTTATGATTTCTTGGCCATTTTTCAAAGAATGTGAATGATAACATAAACATTTTTCTTTCTTTCATGGTTAGTGTTTGGCTGAAGCCATTTATTATCAATCAACTGTGTTTACTCTTTTTAAATAATAATGACAACAGAAACTACCCAAATGACCCTGATCAAAAATGTACATACCCCAGTTCTTAAAACCGTGTATTGCCCCCTTTAACATCAATGACAGCTTGATGTCTTTTGTAGTATTTGTGGATGAGGCTCTTTATCTTCTCAGATGGTAAAGCTGCCCGTTCCTCTTGGCAAAAGCCTCCAGTTCCTGTAAATTCTTGGGCTGTCTTGCATGAGCTGCATGTTTGGCTCAATGATATTGAGGTCAGGAGCCTGAGATGGTAACTCCAGAACCTTCACTTTATTCTGCTGGAGACAATGACAGGTTGACTTGGCCTTGTGTTTTGGATCATTGTCATGTTGGAATGTACAAGTACGTCCTATGCGCAGCTTCCTGGCTGATGAATGCAAATGTTCCTCCAGTATTTTTTGATAACATACTGCATTCATCTGGCCATCAATTTTGACCAAATTCCCTGTGCCTTTGTAGCTAACACATCCCCAAAACATCAGCAATCCACCTCTGTGCTTCACAGTAGGAATGTTGTACCTTTCATCATAGGCCTTGTTGACTACTTTCCAAATGTAGCGTTTATGGTTGTGACCAAAAAGCAACATTTTGGTCTCATCACTCCAAATGACTTTGTGCCAGAAAGTTTTGAGGCTTGTCTCTGTTCTGTTTGGCGTATTGTAAGCGGGATACTTTGCTGCATTTGCATAGTAATGTCTTTCTTTTGGCAACTCGACCATGCAGCCCATCTTTCTTCAAGTGCCTCCTTATTGTGCATTTTGAAACAGCCACACCACATTTTTTCAGCGAGTCCTGTATTTCACCTGAAGTTATTTGTGGGGTTTTCTTTGCATCCCGAAACAATTGCCCTGGCAGCTGAAATTTGTGTTGGTCTACCTGACCGTGGTTTCGTTTCAACAGAACCCCTCATTTTCCACTTCTTGATTTGGAGTTTGAACACTGCTGATTGGCAATCTCAATTCCTTGGATATCTTTTCTTATCCCTTTTCTGTACAGTTCAACTACCTTTTCCCGCAGATCATTTGACAATTCTTTTGCTTTCCCCATGACTCAAAATTCAGAAACGTAAGTGCTGCACTGGATGAAAGAGGCAAGGGTCTGTCAGGAGTCCAGAAACTCATTGACCTTTTATACACACACACACTAATTACAAGCAAACAGATCACAGGTAAGGATGGTTACTTTTAATAGCCAGTCAAACCCCTTTGTGTCAACTTGTGTGCATGTTATTAGGCCAAAATCACCAGGGTATGTAAACTTTTGATCAGGGTTATTTGGGTAGTTTATGTTGTCATTATGATTTAAAAATAGTAGACACAGTTTACTGATAAAAAATGGCTTCAGCAAAACACTAACCATGAGTGAAAGAAACGTTTTTGTGATATAATTCATATTCTCTGAAAAATGGCCAAGAAATCATAAATTCTGCCAGGGTATGTAAACTTATGAGTACAACAGTATGGTAGAATGACAAGCTCTTTGTTTATTACTTCCATTGAGTTTTAACCTGGGTTTTGGTGGCAAAAGGGAGTTTTATAATAACAATAACTATAAATGCACCTTCAATGTCAAAATGCAGCAAAAAGAAGAACATTAAAAATACACAAATTATTTAATTAACTTTCTTTGAGGATACCCTAAACCTGGATGTGAATTTATGAAGCAGTATGATGTACTCTTTGAAAAGTGAGATTGATTGTTTACAAACAGTGGATGGGATCTGCCAAATAGCGATTAATGACATTCAGTAGCATCCCCACCCAATTTATTTAAATACAAATCTGAAACCAGCACTACAATATGTCAATTCAAGATCAAAGTCTGTAGAGTCTTATGAACTTTTGCCAGATCTAAAGACCCTTCACATATATGGGTCAAATAAATCCTGATGAATGAATCATTCAAGTGTTTTTTTATTTCATCAGCTTTCACTTTTTTTTGGAATATGGTTCCATCCAATGCAACAACAAACAACAACAACAACAAATATATATAGTGTAGTATGTTTCAACAGCATCACAATCATCAACCAAATATTGATGTGCTCACATTATGTACTGTAAGTGTATTAGTGCCAAAAATCACCCAATGCTTTTGGTGCTATTCACTCCCCTTTGTATCATCTACCAAATGCAAAAAATCAGCTGCCATATCACATTTTCCTCGTCCGTACTCTTCCCTTTAAAATTCACAATCAGTGTTGAAGATAACCAAAAAAAAAAAAAAAAAAATCTAACATAGTGTTGTATCATTTTATTGTTACAATAACATTTCATAAATAAAAATGCTCACATTTTGGTGCATGAAGAAACCATCAACATCCTATTTGTTCAACCTCCACGCCTCCATGTATCCAAACGTGAATTAGTGCACCTTACCGGACCATATGCCCACTATTGTAAGGGCTGTTTTAGCATGCTTAGTATAATCCCATAACTTCATCAATCTCTTGTCTCCAATATTCCAAGAGTATAGTAAGTAACTCCATGCAAAAAGAAATAAAAAAAATGGATCATAGTGAAGCATATACATCTCCAAAACATTTATTGTATAACCATATGCGAACATGCAGGAAAAACCTTAACACCATTAAAAGACCAAATTCATGATGGCCAACAGGGTATCCCCAACATTGGTAATGGGGTGCCTTGCAATGGAGGGAGGCTTTGCAAGGTATACTATACATTTTGAAGACATGTGGCCTGCTATGGTTCATTCAATGCCCCTCTCCCCATTCCTGGCTGTGTGCCTGGATAAGGGCTGTTCATTTAATCATTATTTTTATTGCATTGAAATATTATTTAAATCAAACAAATATATATATATCTATATATATATATCTATATGGATAATATATATATATATATATATATATATATATATATATATATATATATATATATATATATATATATATATATAATATATATATATATAAACTTGAAGAGCATTTAAGGCATTGTTTTCTATTAGTTCCGATGAGAATGAACCGAAGTTCATTTTCATCGGACCAAACCGACCGTGTGTATAGGCTATCGGTCTGTTTTCCTTCGGTCCAAAATTTTAAAACATGCTTCAAAACCGAACCGATGGATCGCTGCCCCATCGGACCAAACCGATGGTTAGTACAGAAAAGCATCGGTTCAAAACCCGCGCATGCTCAGAATCAAGTCGACGCATGCTTGGAAGCATTGAACTTCGTTTTTTCAGCACGTCGTGTGTTTTACGTCACCGCGTTCTGACCCAATCGGATTTTGAACTGATGGTGTGTACACACATCAGACCATCAGGCCACTTTAGCGGTGAACTGATGAAAACGGTCCGTCGGACCATTCTCATCGGTTTTCTCCGACCGTGTGTACGGGGCCTTACAGGTAAACTCAGTGGCCCAGATTCAGGTACGACTTGCGCGGGAGCAAGTGTGATTTGCGCCGCGCAAGTACGGATTTGCTCCCAGGCAAATTTGCGGGTGACCCAGAAAGCAAGCTAAGCCTGAAATGTGCCATTTTTGCACGGAGGCAGTTTCTCTGCCCCGGCACAATTAAGGGGCAATTTTGCTCAGGGAGCAACTTGCGCTCTCATGGTTTTCCCTCAGCAAATATGCAAATGAGGAACTGCCACTGATTCATAAACTTGCGCGTGTGAGGAGCATTTTGCTCCCAAAGCGCGCAAGCTGTTTGGCCGGGGCAAATTTGCACTTTATAAAAGCAGGGGCAAGTTAGCAACAGATGGCCACAGGTCAGCTGGAGAGCAACTACAGCACTCCTCACCATGTGTAAGGACTACAAACAAAAACAAAAAAAAAAAAACTTTGAGCATAAACTAAATATAGAAAAGCTCCTAATCTGAGCAAAAAAAAAATATCCCCAAAAAAAAAATATATAAGCATAATCAAAATAAATAGAAAAAGCTCATTATATGAGCAGCAAGGGATAGGTAAAAAATACAAAAAATAAAAGGACATTTTTTTTTTGGACATCCTTGTGCCAAGGGTGCCCCGGCTCTGGCTCCTCAGTCTGCGTGGTTGAGCCTGTGGTGGGGATGGAGCCTGGGCTGAGGATGGAGCCTGTGGTGGGGATGGAGCATGGGGTGGGGATGGAGGGGGGGAGGAGCATCAACCCCTACTTCCTCACTCCTGGCAGGTGGTGCCTGCATGCCCTCCATGGCGTTGGCCAGGCGGGTGAGCACGCTGTTGGTTTGGGCCAACATCCGCAGCTGCCGGGTGGTATTGGTCCTCTGCTGCCGCCGGGTTAATCTCTCCTCCTCCCGCACAGCAGCAGTGTTGGCCTCCACCGCACCTGCCAACCTGCTCACCTCCGCTGTTAGCAAAGCGATGGCGCCCTGCTGCTCGACCATGCAGGTGACCATGGCTCCACAGTTGGCACTGACTTCCTCCAAGCTCTCAGTATCTCGTATCCCCCGGTCAGCATGCAGGGTGAGGGCCTGCTGCAGAGAGGAGGAGGAGGATGCCAGGCTGTCCGCCACCCGCCTCAAGTCTCCCACAATGTCCCCTATATGGCGGGTCTGCCGGGCCTGCTCCTCCTGCAGACCTTCACGGAGGCTGGAGGGTACACCCCTCGTTTTACATAGAGCCTTCCTTGGAGGAGAGGCTGGGGCACGAACTGAGGGAGCAGAAGGGGAGTGGGCCACACTGGAGGGAGGGACACTGGAGGGGGGGGACACTGGAGGGGAATGACGTTATGGTCGGGGGGGTGGTGGGGAGGTCAGGGATGGTGGGATCCTCCTGGAGGTACACAGATTCATCCAGGTTGAGGATAAAGGACTCCTCCACCACTTCCTCCTCCCTAGATGGACTATGGGCGATATCCTCCTCCACCAACATGCCCAGTATCTGCAGAGGGCCTGACTGGACCCCATGATGTTCTGGGGATGGCGTGGGTCGCCCTACAGCCGACGATGGCCCAGCCTCATCATCAACATCTGTGGATGACACAAAAAAAATATGTTGCTGGAGCAACACACTTATCACATGTTCCCTTCTACCCCCTCCCATGATACACAGCGAATATGAGAAACAAAAACTTGTTACATGTTCCCTTCTACCCCCTCCCATGATACACAGCAGATATGAGAAAAAAAAACTTGTTACATGTTCCCTTCTACCCCCTCATATGTTCCCTTCTACCCCCTCCCATGATACACAGCGAATATGAGAAATAAAAACTTTTTACATCTTCCCTTCTACCCCCTCATATGTTCCCTTCTACCACCTCCCATGATACACAGCAAATATGAGAAATAAAAACTTACCAGTCCCCAAGTCCCCAACAGTGGAGTCATAGCCTGGGAGTCCCTCCACCTGCTCCAGCGCTAAACTCTGTGCGATAACCTCCTCCTCTGGATTTAATCGTAAAGAGCAGGCTGGTCCTCCTCCCGTGCCCCTGCTATGCTTTCTGATTAGGACAATTTTGTCCCTGACTCGACGACGCATGTCAGTAAAAAAATTTTGGATGTCCTCCCAGGACCTCTCCTCAATGCCCAGGGCATTTATGTCCAATGTAATAGCCTCATATATTGCCCTCCTTTGGGCTACGTGGTATTCTTCTGCTCTGAACCAAAAAGAACGGCAGTATGGCGCGTCAGTGCCGCAAGCAGTATATCCATCTCAGCGGAGACAAAATTTGCTTTTCTTTTTTTTTTCTTATCAGGAGGTGCCATCTCAGAAAAAAGGGCAAAATTACCTTGCTCAGGGGGGTGGAACAAGCAGGATGTAATTTTGCACAGGACCTGCGCAGGTCTGCCCCTATTTATTTGCTTAGTGCAAGCAGCTGGGCAGAATTTGCCCTGAAAATAGGAGCAAACCACTGCTGAGTGGAAAAAAGATCATTTGCATAGGGCACACCCACTTTCACTTGCGCTGCCTTACGCCCTGATTTTTGCCTTACAAAGGAGCAAGTTAGCAGACAAAAGGAATCCTGAATCAGGTGGCAATTTTTCCAATTTGCCCCAGCGCAGAGCAAATCAGCTGCTCTTCACATGTGCAACTAATGGGCAAATCTACCTGAATCTGGGCCAGTAGGTTTAGCTCCACAGTTAAATGTAATCCACCTTGCATTCAAGTCCGGCAAAACTAAACATAAGGAGACCATCAGTACTTATCCAGCTACCTTGATGCATTGGTATTAAAGGCCCTTATCCAGGAATCCAGCCTGGGTGGGCAGGAAAAGGGGTGAGATAGCAAGCATCCAAAAAAAAAAATGTAAAAAGTAAAAAAAACACTATCATCATGAAAAAAAATATTTTACCTGTGTGAGATACAAGTTTTATTGTATCCACCAAGCTTCTTTACTCTAACTTTTTGTTGTGAATATTATTTTATGCAGCCGCAAACTGCCAGTGGTGCCTCCATCCTCTAGCAAACAGCTTATTACAATTTCACACAGCGCATTATAAACAAGTTTGGCATTTTTAAAACATTTATACACAGATCAAATATATTTTTTACATTTGCCTGGAGATCTCTTTTAACTCAATAAACAGATTTATTCAAGTTTAATTTGTAACAATATCTTTTTGAGGTTGCTCATCTAAGATGGGAAAAGGATAATTTTTTTGCTCTTGCTTTTTCAAATATTTGAAAATAGATGAGTATAGTCTTCGAATATTAAATCACGTAAATCATATATTATGCACTACTCTTTTCTGTAATATTCTTCTGACAGGAGCTACAAGTATTAAAGGAACAAAACGTATGCTCCATAAAATTTAAATCTACAAATGGTTCCTGAAGAGGGGGTACATGTGATGAACGCACTAGACATTTATTATTATCTTTCCATAACCTAACTACTGAACTTTATTTGTCCACAAGGAAATCTGCTGCACTCCACACAGATAATATTTACCATGGTGATATTCCAAGGAAGACTCTCCTTGATTGAAGCTGGGAAACATTCAGCCTGTGCTTCATAACAAATGTCAGCTGTTCATTCCTGATAATTGATATCAATTCATCCTGTAATTATGGCTCCTGCATGAAAATACTTCCTGGTGAATGTGTTTATTCTGCATTAATATATATCAATTAAATTTGCATTTAAAAAAGAATGACATGTAGAAAATGGTTTACAGATTATTTAAAGTTATAATTTCTTTGCCGATAGGTATCTATCTATCTAAAAGTTTATTTTCAGTGCATAAGGTATTATGTGAATGGATCTACGTAAACATATTTCTAAAAATGCATGTCATGTTTGTGATATATTAATGGGAAACAATACATTATTAACAATGCATCAGGGTATCTGGCTACGTACTGATGTTCTCCTTATGTTTAGCTTTGCCTGACTTGAATGAAAGGCAGATTAAATTAAACTGTGGAGCCCTACTGTTTACCTGTAACACTGTAGAATACAACTGGTGACCTTTTTAGATACCTGCTCTTGGTGCTCAAGATGATTGCACAGTCTGTGAAATCCAAATGACAAATTAGAACATAAATTTTGCAGATTGCAATTTGCAGATTTGTAGTTTTGGACACTTTCAATTACTTAAAGTATTCTTTACTACAGTAAAATATTTCTCAGCATGCTAGAAAAAGTATTTGACAACCACACAATTTTTTTCCCTTCTTTTTTTTTGAATAAAGAATAGAATACAAAGCCTTAAAGGAGTAGTTTTTGTTGAAAAAAAATACTATGACATTTATGCACAAACTATTTTCTAATTCAATGTTACCGTAAATTAACTTTGGTGCTGGCAGGAGATGTTAGTCTTCAAGCTCCAAAGTGTAATTTAATTTTCGTGGGGAAAAAAAGCAAATTTAGAAAAAACAATATAGCGTATGCAATTGCGACACAAATCATATTGTAATTGAATGTTATTAAAAATGACCTTTCCTTTTTAATCCGAAGCCGCTGTCATTTTCTGAAAATGCAATACAATATAGCTACCTGGAGGTGTTCTGTACACAGGATGTGTACATCATTTCCTGCTTGTGTGATTGGCCCACTGATTTTCCCAGAAGTTTGCACTTCTTGATAGAGGTCAGATTTCCGGCATCCCCTGCAACTTTTATTTTTAGTGATACACTCCCATGAGGAACATGTCTAAAGGGATGCAGGCCCAGCAGCTTTCCTCATTAGTGCCCTGCAGATGTCACAACTGATTGATAATTATAAAACCACGCTCATTAGATTCGCTTTCCCACAGGGGCACAGTCAAGCACACAGGAATTTCTTCAGAATAATAAAAGGTAGAAATCTGCAACAAAGTTTGTTAAAATCCTTGCAATATACATAGATCACCCAGGGGGAATGTTTTTTTTTCTCAACAAAAGTGGAGTTATGCTTTAACTCTTTCTTATGTTACTAACATCAACTGCTCAAGCCCTAAAGGAGGTGGAGGCTTTTCCCCAAAAACGGGGTTGCCAACCAACCAAACTTTTTTACCAGGTGCTCCTCAGTACATCCAAGAAGTAGAGCTTGCACACCTGTATGTTTCACTCATGACATATCTTTTTCCACTTTCTCTGTCGTTAACTACTACATGCAAGAGGACTTTTGACTGCTATAGCAGTTGGACGTTTCTTTACTTTTTTGCTCCTAGCTGCCATCTTTTTATGTAGAAGTAATCACCTCTACATGTACTCTAAGGTGTGTCTCCCCTCCTGACCCTTACCACCATGGGTGTGCAGCTCACCTGTCCCTCATGGGTGCCCAGGCTTCATATAGGCTGATGTCAGGATGCAGAGTGGTGGGAGATAAGTAAACATTCTTTCACTAATCTCCCCTGGGTAATATGAATCTGAATGTGCTCAGTTCTGAGCTCTTCTGAGTTAAGAGCAGTCAAACCCTGACTGCCATGGTCTGCCTGTGCCCAATCTAGGCTTTGTCTTCAAGCCAAACCAGAGCACTTTAGTGGCAAACAGAAATTTTAGTTTTTTAAGGGAAACGTTCTGGACTCTGCAGCACTCTTACCAGCATTCCCCCTTAAATTAGGATTCTCAACTCCCTTACCTCAGTGTACTCACTCGCTTAGAGACAGGAGAAAAAAGGGAGGGATGATGAAGACTTCAGTTACAGACAGTGGATGATGATCTCACTCAAATACAGATGGAGACTCAGGCATCGACACCTTTCATCCATGATGTATCTGCTGGCTACTGGGCTTCAAATTTATCACCCACACATCCCTTTTCTGAGGCACAGCACTCAGGGGATTGGAGTGTAGGTGGGCAGACACAGATGGGTATGGGCGGAAGGAGCAGGTTGAGCCCTTTCTCCTCTCCCGTTCATGTGAGGGGGCGGGGGACTGTGCTGGCTCTGGGCAGTGTGAGAGAGAGTCTCACAAACATTTGGCTCAGACAACTGCTGCAGTCAGCACTCCGGATGTTTGGTGATTATGGTGTCCTGAGGCATACCTGGCCTGTGTACACAGGGCCCTGTACAGCCTTTACACCCTTTTTTTTTATTAGTGGACAATATAATTTCTACTTAATCTAAAAGATAACACTGCATTGAGTTAATAAATAAAGTTCTGTGTGTGTCTGAGATCTTGCGGCTCATTTACATGGGCACTGTGGCTTATGCAGTGTGAATTAGTGGATTGGTTATATGGCTGGAGCTGTCTGCAGTCAGCCTGTATTATGCTATAGGGGGGCAGCAGCTGTATGGATGTAGCCGCAGGTCATAATTTGACAGGTATAGTTGCAGGTGTATGACCCTGAACACAGGCATGGTGCATTCAGGGCCATTCACCCACACCTGCACACCTGTTAAATAGGACCCGCAGCTGTGTTCATACAGCCCCTGCATGACCTTAGAGCAGAGGTCTCAAACTGGCGGCCCTCCAGCTGTTACAAATCTAAAAGTCCCATGAGGCATTGCAAGGCTGATAGTTACAAGCATGACTCTATCAAGCATGTGACAAAGGAGTCCTGAGTGGCTCTGAAACATTGCACTACACCCTTTTGGGATGTGATCTTTCTTTAACCACTAGACTACCGCCATCTGTCAAATGACGGTGGGACGATAAGCCTCTCGTTCTGGGAGGACGTCATACAACGTCCTCACCTTCCCGAGCCACTAGGGGTCACGCTCGCACCCGCCGCATCACTGGGAACCCGATGCGAGTGCCCGGCGGCCGCAATGTCCACCGGGCACCTGCAATTGCCCAGTAACTGACCAGGACCGTGGATCTCTGTGTGTAAACACAGAGATCCACGTCCTGTCAGGCAGAGGAGACCGATGGCGTGTCCCTTGTACATAGGGACACCAATCAGTCACGTTCTCCAGTCAGTCCCCTCCCCCTACAGTTA
Source organism: Rana temporaria (assembly GCF_905171775.1). Classification (NCBI taxonomy): domain Eukaryota; kingdom Metazoa; phylum Chordata; class Amphibia; order Anura; family Ranidae; genus Rana; species Rana temporaria. The sequence continues at coordinate 238,088,472 of NC_053491.1, read as the reverse complement.
GAATCACTCACTAGGGTACACATTTAACTCCTTGATCGTCTGTCACACTCTTTATGCAATGTCGCCATCACAGTTCCATTGGTTTCTGGCATTAAGCCTCTCTTGGGATTCAGTGTGTATCCATCCAGTTAGAAAGTGAAATAAAGCCTGTTCTTCAGTTATTGTGTTACTATGTTAAATTTATATTGTGTGATATTAAGGATGAGGGCATCTTGCATGACATTGCATAAAAGGAACCAGTGAGACAGTTTGTGGCTATTGCTGATGCAAGTCCCTGCTCCCACTTTGCATTAAATAGGGACGCACTCACATTAGAGTCTCACTGGGCAAGAGTTCTACCCTGAAAGCAAAGTTAGACATTTACTCAAAGATTTTCATTTTTGTTCAGCCTGTGGGCTGAGCGAAAGAAGTCTAATGCCGCATACACACGGTCGGAATTTCCGACAAGAAAAGTTTGATGTGAGCTCTTGATCGGAAACTCCAACCGTGTGTAGGCCCCGTCAGACTTTTTCTGTTGGAATTTCCGACAGCAAAAATTTAACGGCTGGTTCTCAAATTTTCCGACAGGAAAAGTTCTTGTCGGAAATTCCGATCGTCTGTATGCAATTCTGACTCACAAAAAAACACGCATGCTCGGAATCAATTCGATACATGCTCGGAATCATTGAACTTCATTTTTTTCGGCTCATTGTAGTGTTAAACGTCACCGTGTTTTTGACGGTTGGAATATTGTGTGACCGTGTGTATGCAACACAAGTTTGAGCCAAAATTTTGTAGGAAACAAATCCACGGTTTTCTTGTCGGAAATTTCCAATCGCGTGTACGCGGCATTACAGGTTCGAACATCCATGCTTTAAACTGTACGTATAAATAAATCTCCCTTGCTGGCCCTGTATTTGTTTAGAGGCAAGCACTGCTCAGCCAACAACTTTCCTCCTGGCTCCTTAAACAAAAGTCAATTGTTGTCTCAGCTTCAATCAGCTGAATATCAAGGCTTTTATGGCAGCACTAAAGTGGTTTTCAAGTCTAAATGTTTTTAATTTTACTTAATGCATTCTCATCATTAAAGGTAGAAAAATGCCACACTCCCTGTCCTACCCCCTCCCCTGCAAATAAACACCACCTAAATACAACAAACAAAAGTCACTGCCCCTACCTATGACTGGTCTATACAATAAGGAGCACTGAAAGGGCACATATACATACAAAAACATAGAATATCCAGGCTCAAACTTACCGCCCAATCAGCAACCAACCAAATTCACTTGTCTAACAGTGTGTGTTAAAAACAGAGGTTTAGTTGCACGCATTTGCAAATGCATGTGTAAGATGCAGGCCCTGTCAAGGCTCTCTGTGTACTGCAGTCCTTACTTAGGGTGACCAGACATCCCCAGTTTCAGGGGACAGTCCCCTGATTGAGTACACTGTCCCCGGACCAAGTCTGTCGCTGGTTTTGTCCCTAGATTGGATTTAATAGGGGGCAGGGGCAATTTCAAAGACAATCAGTGCAGAATTAAAATAAAAACATTTGAATTACACACCCCGGCTCCGCTGTGCCTACTAGCATAGGGGGTTGTATTTTTCCCATTATCTGTGCCCCTTTCTGATGATCATGTGCTGGTCAGAGCGGAGGGAATATTTCTTCAGCTTTGCTCGCATGTTATTCTGCCTTGGCTCAAATGCTGGCCAGCCACCTGCCTATCTCCTTGCCTTCCCCTCCGCTCCCCATCCAGTAGTAGCCGGGGCCCGAAGAGTAAGACTTGAGAGGCTGTGAGGCGGGCGGCGACGGGCAGAGAGTCGCTGATTGTTGCCATTACTAGTAAAGAAAAAATATGTCCCCGGATTTCATTTAAAAAATCTGGTCACCTTATCCTAACTTTAACATTACATTTTAAGCCTCCTCAGTGGGAGCACATGAATGCTGATGGATAGATAAAGGACAGGTGACTGGAGGTAGCCCAGCCCTCATTAAAGGGGCAGGAGCACACTAAACACCCAGCACATGGAAGCCAAGGTGCCAGTGCGCTGCCTGACAACAATGACATAAATACAACAAACAAAAGTCACTGCCCCTACCTATGACTGGTCTATACAAGGTGAATTTGGTTGGTTGCTGATTGGTCGGTAAGTTTGAGCCTGGATATTCTATGTTTTTGTAAATAAACACCACCTGGCTCCATGTCACCACTCCATCTCCAGGTCCAGCATCGCTCCCATCACTTCCTGCTTTCACAGGAGACACTGAGGACAGTGGAGTCATTGGCTACTGCTGTACCACTCAAATTCCTTTGATGAAGGATCTGGGGCATGGCTTACAGGCACTGTCAGAGGAACCAGTGGGAATGCACAACAGGAGACCCTCAAAGGAGGAAGCAGACAACAGCACGGAGGCAAGCTATGTAAGAATAAAATTAACTGTGCCTTTAGTATCACTTTAAGAATCAGTTTCACGGTAAACATATACATTTAGTATAACATTGTATTTTGTGCAAAATCTGGTGCAGTTCTGCATAGAAACCTATCAGCTTCCAGTTTTTTGGTCAAAGCTTAAATGAACAATCTGAAGTTAGAAGCTGATTGGCTACACAGCGGCACCAGTTTTTGCCTGCTCCAGTTTTAGTAAATCAACCCCATTATATACATATATTTTAAACATCAACATTAGTACTGGCATGGTGGCTGCTGCTTTCTCTTTTACTTTTTCTTGCAGTACCCTACTTTGTTCAGCTTCCTTGGCTTTGATACTTTTGCTGTCTTTACTGCACAGCCCACTCGCTCGTCACATCTCTGACACACCGTGAAGTCCTTCTCTCTTAATTGTTCTTTGAACACCTTTTACTTTTTCTCCACGCTGCCATATTTTTTCTGTTTTTCCTTTTATCACATAATTCTTTTCTTCTCTTCTTTGACCTGACAGTCCTGGAAAAAAGTTTGCTCTGGGTAGCTATGGGGTCTCCTTTAGCTGGGTAGTGGTTCTATTGGAATTGGAACAATGTTGCATAGTGAAGGTCTTTTGCTTCTGGTTCAGTGATGACTTATGTGCTTACACTGAACCCTTGTATGCTGCCATATTAAGTCTGAAGGAAGCCACGGCTATAACCACTAGATGTAATAGCTACTCCCACAGAAGGAATCATTTTTGATTCAGATCCTTTAACCCTATGGAAAAATATAGGCATAAATAAATTAGAACTATGTCTGATTTCTGCTAACACTGGAAAAATACCCAAAGGAATACAAAATAGTAATTTTAATGTATGCCAAAAGTAAAAAGGCTAGGGAATGCATAATACTCTGAATACATTATATAAGAATCCTTTGGATACCACTTTTATAAAAGAAATAATAGACAAAGCTATATGTTTGAAAGACAAGAGTTTTGGTTACAGCAATTGATAGTCTCTTTTTGTATAAATAAACTCATGCTTAGGCCTAATGCACACATTTTTCCCCTCCCCTGTTAAAAACTAGTCTATAGCCGTGTTTTGCAAACGTGTTTAGGCGCATCAAGCTTCTGAACATTCATTCAGAATATCATGTTTTTTATTTTTCGGCATTCAGCCGCTTTTACATGCGTTTTTAGATGCATCAGGCATTTTTTTTTGCAGCAAAAATCCCCCTCTCCTGAACGTACCTTACTGTTTTTTTTTCTTTGCCTCTACACACTGCTGTCCCTAAATGCCTGTAAACGCCAATGTGTGCAAAGACACATGGTCTAACATATAGGGGCTTTTAGAGGCAGAAAACAAAATCAGATGCCCTTAAAAGTGTGGCTTTTGATGCCCGGTGTGCATAAGGCCTTGAACGTAAAATCCTGTTCACATTATCGACCCTGCTTTAAAAGAAGAGCTGGCAGCTTATACTAATGTAACATTACACAAAGCTATGTCCTTCTGCAAATTCTAAGAGACCGTTTAAGCACAAGCTGAAACTATTAATACATTTTAGCTAGTTTTAAACTGGGCACATGCATTGTTAGCTATACAATCACCTTTACATTTACCAACAATTCAGCCAATTTATATCCGGTAAGGTACAGTAGGCAGTTGGTAAATCCACAGCAGATTGTATCGTCAAATTGTAATGTATGTGGTCAGCTTCTAACCTTCTTGCAGCACTATCTTATATGATCTTCAGGGAAATATTGTTTTGTATTTACTCCTGCTAAGTTTGTTAAATGTCTGCTTCATCTTATGTATGTACCTTATCTTTTTCTTTAGTACTATATATGTAAACCCGAACAATTACTCCTCTTTAGTCTGTTAAATCCACCATTAAAAGCATTCCCCATTGAAACACCTACCTGACACCTGACAAAGCTACCACTTTATAACAATGTGCAGAAATTAGGCCGAAGACCATCAGAGGATAGATTAAGTAACCGTATTCTAACAAAGCAGGTAAACAGTGTGTAGATTGGCATCAAGCAATAGAGCTCTTTAAAGTTGTAAAATTAGGTCAGTTTAACTCTGGCCTATGATAGGATAGAACAACTGAACAGTAGAAATATTGAATTAAGTTTGAACTAAGGTAACTAGCAGTGAGTGTCGGACCCAGTCAACGCAACAGTAATGTTCTTGAGTGCACTCCAAGCTGATATCGCAGCTGAGGGTATCTGAAATTGTTCCCAAACCAGGTACCCCCAAAACTGGTGATTGCAATGTACCTGGTGACTGAATGTTAATGTTGGTCAGCTTCTGTTGGGGCCTTTCTATGGGTGGTGCACATGAACTATCCCTTTAAGGCCTCTTACACACGACCGAACATGTGTACGGCCTAGCGGACATGTCCGATGGTTAGTACGACTCATCGGACATGTCCGCTGGTTATGACGTATAACCAGCGGCCCGAAATCCCGCGCATGCGTCGAATTGATTCGACGCATGTGTGGAAGCATTGAACTTCCGTGTTAGAGAACGTCGGTGTACACACATCAGACCAAAAGCTCCCAGCAGACATGTCCGATGAAAACGATCCGCGGACCGTTTTCATCGGACATTTTCGGTCGTGTGTACAAGGCCTAAGAGTGTCGGAAATGAATGACAGATTGGTTGCTGAGTAGAGTTGTCGGAATAGTTCAACCGAGCAAAAGTTTGACCCGAACATCGCCTGTTCAATCGTCTGCCCTGCCGAACGCCCTGCAATGTACTGCATGCTGCACAGTACATTCTAATCCCTGATTGGGCAAAACATGGGGACTCTTCCCCCCACCCCAAAGCATCATGTCCCCATGTTGATGGGGAAAAGGGCCTCATCCCCACAACCCTGGGCTGTGGTTGTGGGGCTCTATGGGCAGGGGGTTTATCGGAATCTAGAATACCCATTTAACAAGGAGGGCCCTAGTTTCTGCGCCCCTATGTGAATGGATATGGGGTACATACCCATTCACCAAAAAAGTGTCCAAAAGCAATAAAAACTGACAGTTTTTGAGAATTCCTTTATTTAAAAAAAAAACAGAGTCCCCCGATATAGATCCATGTCAATTATAAAACCGCTGCCACCGCCGGACCCAAAAAAAAAAAAATCTTAGCGTGGGCCGATTGGAAATCTCTTGAAAAGTCCACAACAGTTCAGTCTCTCAGCCTTCTGGGGTCTGTAGATGCAGACACCCCTGATAGCAGGTCAGTACTTACTTGCTCTAACCTTGGCCCCCTCTCTCTTTCCATTTGCCAGGGCAAATGATATAGCCCCCCCTATGGGAACAGGTATTTATGGGAATTAGAGCCCACAGCCTTTCAGTCTCCATTTTCATATATAGTGCAGAGCCCCTTTAAGGGCTATAGTTCCCAGTGCCCTTTGTGCTACTACATCCCTTTGTAGTGAATGGGGGGAGAAAGCTCACAGTCTGTCGCTCTGCACAGTAGCAAGTGAGCAGAGAGAGCCAGCCAGTGATCATACAGCCCAGCGCTCTTCTCTGTGACTCCTCGCTGGTGTGTGTGGATGGGGGGGGGGGGGTAAATGGGTTAATACAAGCAACAGTACTCGGCTACACATATGTTCAGTAAGTGAAAATAATACCTGCTAATCCTGCTAGAAATCCAGTGCTGTCTTATATCCTGTGCACTCTGCAAAGCTATCTCAATCAGTTTAGCTTTTGTGCATTTCAGCATTTCAGCATACCTCCCCTTATGTTAGAGCCCTTTCACATTGGGGAGGTTTTCAGGCGCTTTAGCACTGGAAATCGCCTCTGTTAAGAGCCAGAACTGCCTCCTATTCATTATGATCTTAACCTGCCTAGCGGTATTCCCGAGTCTGGCTCGGGGTGGAATTCCCGTACCATTAGCAGTATCCCCGAGCCAGACTCGCTATCGCATTGCAGGATCCAGGCAAAGTTGACTTACCTTGTCCCCTGGATCCTGCGATGTCTCCCCGCTGTGTGTGCAAGCTGTCTCCTCGCTCGATTCACACAGTGCCTGTGTGCCGGCGAGCTTCGTGTGAATGCGATGTTACGGCACACAGGGGCAGAGATTCCCGCCAAATTCAAAAAAGTTAAAACACAGTACACATACAGTATACTGTAATCTTACAGATTACAGTACTGTATAAAATAATTACACACCCCTTTGTCCCTAGTGGTCTGTCCAGTGTCCTGCATGCACTTTTATATAATAAAGACTGTTTTTTTCCGCCTGAAAACTGTAGATTGTCCATAGCAACCAAAAAGTGTCCCTTTATGTCAAAAGTGGTTTAAGACCAGCTAGAAAACAGCGCTAATAAATTAGATTAATTGCAGAATTGAGCGATAGCGATTTGTGGGGAAATTCGTCTTCAGACACTGAAAGTAATGACAGCGACAATTCTGCAACTGAGCAAATTTCAGTGTTTTTGATTTGATTACATTATTGATACATTTTTATTACTATTATATTATTATTTGTTATAATTATTTATAGTTATTTATTATATTATAATTTATGAATTTGTGTTTCAAACTTTATCATACCCAGTATGTCTACTATACTCTTGTTTGGACAGATTTAAGTGAGTTATTCCTAAGAATTGCAGGCCTACAATGTAAAATGCCAAATTTCCATGCAAAATAATTGTACCGCTTTCAGCATCTAAAATCTGTCATAATCATACCGCCAGGGAGGTTAATGTGCAATTTCTTTTAGATTCATCAAATATTATGCAGTGTGAGGACATGCCTGACTGGAAACAGATTGATTGTATAGTTCAGGTTGGATGGTACTCATATTACATAGTTTTGGTAAATCTATGTATTGAGAACTCAATACCCATTCCATCCTAGGATGACAACACTGCTCCTCCAATGGTACAATACAGGGAGTTATTGTTGTCACCTAAGGATTTATTTTAATATTTATTTATTTCAGGTACTTATATAGCGCCGTAATTTACGCAGAGCTTTACATATACATTGTACATTCATATCAGTCCCTACCCTCAAGGAGCTTACATTCTAAAGTCCCTAACTCACATTCATACATACACATACTAGGAACAATTTAGACAGGATCCAATTAACCTACCAGCATGTCTTTGGAGGATAGGAAGTGTCCTACTGGCAGCATCACCAGGTGAAAACGAAGCCTGAAAAACAGAAGATTAATGCAGCTACCAAATCTAAGGACTGGTAAGTTGTATATATTATGTTTTGTCCTTGGCTTTAGATAAACTTTAAAGCGGAGTTCCACCCAAAAATGGAACTTCCATTTTAAAGGAAGGTGACCCCTTGACATGCCACATTTGGCATGTCACTTTTTTGGGTGGGGGGAGCGGAAACCTTCCTTTCCGCTCCCACTTCCTCCCGGGCACTGCGGCGCCAGAAGGAAGTTCACCTCTCCCCCTTCCCTCTCGGCGGCGGTCCCACATGATTGCCCGGCCAGTCACAGTGTGCAGTGCGGCTCGCGCATGCACAGTGCGTACCCGGCTGTGAAGCCACAGCCGGGCGCCCACAGTAGTGATGCCGGTGCCACAGAGAGGAGGGGGAGCGGGGCTTCGTACCCTAACATCGCTGGACCTTGGGACAGGTAAGTGTCCAATAATTAAAAGTCAGCAGAAGCAGTATTCATAGCTGCTGACTTTTCATTTTTTTTTTTTTAAGTTGTAACTCCGCTTTAAGTCTTTAGTAAAGAATTGTCTTCTGACCACAGTTCCACTGTCAGCCTAAAATGAGGGACCACAAACCTCGGAGAAAGACAAATCAATGGTGTAAAAAAAAATGTCTTTAAAGGGTTGCTAACACTGCCCTTTGGTCAATGTTACCAGGCAATCAAATTAGTATCCACTAAAAAATTTATAAAACAGATACCATTAACTAATTCATAACCCAGCTTAGTTTGTTTTTCACAGTTCAAATCCTTATATCAGCATTATAAAATACGAAATGTAAACAACAGTCTGCATTTGTAGATGATTAAAAGTTACTGTAGTCCCTGTTCCTGTTTCTGTTCATAAAGGCAGCACTGTTGCTATGGGAACAAAAATGATCATGAAAAAATAAAAATAAAGTATAAATTCAGTGTAATTAAGAAGAAACAAAATAGGGCAGTATAACTTCAGCAATCAGTCTGTAAGTCATATTTACTTGTGATGAAAGGATCCTGCTCTTGATGGGTACAATGTATCTATTAGTTGTCCTTTGCTAATTGCTTTTTGTAAAAAAATGTTTCTTAGTATTCTGCATATATCAGAACTTGCTATGATTATCCTACATAATTAACAGTGCTGTCTATTAAGAAATATTCAATAGAGATCAAAGGTGAACAATAGAGCATCATCTAAAGGTGCTTCCAGATTATGTGGAGGGGAATTACTAAACCCCCTGAAGATACCTGAAAAAAATCAGCTTGTAGCAACGCTCAATTAGAGATCGCAAACTGTTATAGGGGTCTTAGCAGACTGGTAACACTTTGCAAACACTCTGCAAGCACAGGGCAATTTTTTTGCTAATTAGAAGAGTTTAAGCCATTTGCTCTTGCAAGAGGAATGCTGATTCCTGGCTGGAAATCAGAAAAGAGTTTGCAAGTCATTTATGAATGTTTTTATATGAAAGCAGAAGTTTGAGCTGTAACAGTTACTTTGAAATGTATAGTATATCTGTATGTAAAAAAGCCCTTCTGGATGTACAGTACCTTGTGCCCTAGAGCCATTCGGCCCTGGGCACACACCCACAGGTGTTGCTGTCGGGGTCTAGTGTCAGTTGAAGTCCTGATCTGTGTATCTGATCTGCTGTTGGCAGCTGATAATTGTACATGGATGTTTCCCCATCATTGCTTGTTAAAATGTAAGCAAAAATGTATATATTGTTATTAGCTGCAGCTTTATAAACAGCTAGTTAGAATGTTTTTATTTTTTTTGTACAAAAGTTGAAGCAAACCTAAAGGTAGGAAAAAAAAAATATTTCTCTTAATTTAACCACTTTAATACAGGAAACTTTTACCCCCCTCCTGCCCAGGCCAATTTTCAGCTTTCAGTCACACTTTGAATGACAATTGCGCGGTCATGCAACACTGTACCCAAATAGAGTTTTCTTTTGGTGGTATTTGATCACTAACTGTTTTTTTATTTTTTTGCGCTACAAATTAAAAAAAAAAACATTTTGAAAATAAAATTGTTTTTCTTTGTGTCTGTTATAAAATTTTGTAAATAAGTAGGTTTTCTCCTTCACTGACGGCACTGGTGAGGCTGCACTGATTGGCACTGATGGGCAGTTATAAGGCAGCACTGATGAAATGGCACTAATGGACACTTATAGGCGGCACTAATAAGCAGCACTAATAAGTGGTACTGATGGGCACTGATAGGTGGCACTGATAGGCGGCACTGATGTTACGGCACTGATGGGCGGAACTGATGGGCACTGATGGGCAGAACTGATGTTGCAGAGACAGACATTATATTTAATCACATGTAATCATTTAAATTCAGTCAGCTGGGAAGTTTATGTAGCGCTACCACTCTGATGGTCGCTTACTGAATCTGTACCCCACCGGTTGCCTCCACCTTGCAAGTCCTCCAACATCTCTGACACCCTGGGTTCAGACATTTTAGTAGTGACCAAGACAATTAGAAACACACACACACACACACACACACACACACACACAATTCAAGTGAAACGGTTGAACTTTACTGAGGCATTAGAAGTAAAGAATCCAGTAACATAAACTTGTCTCTTGCTAAAGTTTTTCTATGACAAATAATAACGATAGTAAAGGAAAGGAAACAGTGACTGATTGCAGGATATAATGAACACTTCCACAAGATCAATACTCTGTTCAGATTGAAACCAGGCCTGTTCTTATGTCAGACTTTTCTTTACCTTAACACCACAGATCCAGAAGAAGATATAACACTTAATTCAGCATAAACAGTTTAACCTTTAAGTCTTTAACCCTCTCACATAATATTGGCATCCTAGGTGAAAGAAGGGTCTTTATGGCACCACAAGTATTAATCCATTGTTTGTGGGAGGGGAGGGTGTAAGATGTTGTCCCTTTAAAGGAAAGAAAGCCTTGAGTCTTCAGCTAGCTCTTTGGTGAGATACTGTTGGTATCCTGATAAGTAGGGATGAGCCGAACAACCCCCCCCATTCGATTCAAACCAGAACCTGCGAACAGACCAAAAGTTTGTGTGAACTTTAGAACCCCGTTAAAGTCTATGGGACTCGAACGTTTGAAATCTAAAGTGCTAATTTTAAAGGCTAATATGCAAGTTATTGTCCTAAAAGGGTTTGGGGACCTGGGTCCTGCCCCAGGGAACATGTATCAATGCAAAGAAAAAGTTTTAAAAATTGCAGTTTTTTTGGAACCAAGGGGCCTAATCCACAAAAACCTGGCACAACGTATTTTTTCCTATTTAAGTTACACCGCCGCAAAATCTCTACCTAAGTGCCCGATCCACAAAGCACTTACCTAGAAATTTTGAGCGGTGTAACTTAAATCCGTCCGGCGCAAGGCGTTCCTAATTTAATGGGGCGAGTCCCATTTAAATTAGGCGCACTCCCGCGCCGGACGTACTGTGCATGCTCCTGACGTCATTTTCCCAACGTGCTTTGCGCGGTTTTACGTTGCGCCGGGTTTTGAGAATCGCGACGGAAGTTAAAAAAAAAAACGAGTTGCGGCGGGAAATAAAATAAAAAAAAAAAAAAAAATTATAGCGACGTGGGGTAGAAGGGTCTACTTGTACAAGGTGTAAACAGTTTAGGCCTTGTAAAAGTAGCCCTAATTTTGCAACAGCAAACGAATACTTACGGAGAAAAAACGAAGCGTAAAAGCTTTGTGGATCTCCGTAAGTGCTAATTTGCATACCCGAAGCAGCATTTCGACGAGAAATGCCCCCAGCGGCGGCTGCGGTACTGCATCCTAAGATCTGACAGTGTAAGTCCCTTACACATGTCGGATCTTCTGCCTATCTATGTGAAACTGATTCTGTGGATCAGTTCCATAGATAGAAACAGGGATACGACGGCGTATCAGTAGATACGCCGCATATCCCTTTTGAGGATCAGGCCCAGTGATTTTAATGATGCTTAAAGTGAAACAATAAAAGTGCAATATTCCTTTAAATTTAGTACCTAGGGGAGCTTGTTTCCCGTGCTTAGAACTCTCCCTGCACAAAGTTTCATTTCTGAAGGAAAAAAAGTCATTTAAAATCGCGGCTATAATGAATTGTCGGCTCCCGGCAATTCAGAGAAAAGTCATTCATAAAAAAAAAAATCATGGGGGTCCCCCCAAATTAAATTACCAGCCTCTTCAGGTCTGGTATGAATATAAAAGGGAAGCCTGCATCAAATAAAAAAAAATGACGTGGGGTTCCCCCCAAATATCCATTCCAGACCCTTCAGATGGAGTTCCCCCTAAAAATCCACACCAGACCCCTTATCCAAGCACGCAACCTGGCAGGCCGCAGGTTGCCACATGTTGAGGGCATGTGGCCTGGTACGGTTTAGGGGGGGGCGCTCTCTCATCCCCCCTTTTCCTGTGGCCTGCCAGGTTGCGTGCTCGGATAAGGGGTCTGGTGTGGATTTTTGGGGGGAACTCCACACCATTTTTTTTAAATTGGGGGTGGAGTTCCCCTTAAAATCCACACCAGACCTGAATTGTCTGGAATGGATATTTGGGGGGAACCCCACAGAATGTTTTTAAAAATTTGATGCGGGGTTCCCCTTAATATCCATACCAGACCTGAAGGGCCTGGTAATTGAATTTGGGGGGACCCCCACGCTTTTTTTTATTTTTTATGAATGACTTTTCTCTGAATTGCCAGGAGCCGACAATTCATTATAGCCGCGAGTGATTTTAAATAACTTTTTTTCCTTCAATGACACTTTGTGCAGGGACAGTTCTAAGCATGGGAAACAAGCGCTACTTCACAGGCATACTATACACCCGCCCCCCCATGTACGAAATTTAAAGGAATATTTCACTTTTATTGTTTGACTTTAGGCATTATTAATATCACTGCTCCTTAAAAAACATCAGTTTTTAAAACTTTTTTTTGCATTGATTCATGTCCCCTGGGGCAGGACCCATGTCCCCAAAAACTTTTTAGGACAATAACTTGCATATTAGCCTTTAAAATTAGCACTTTAGATTTCTCCCATAGACTTTTACAGGGTGTTCCACAGCTTTTTGAATTTGCAGCGAACACCCCAAATTGTTCGCTGTTCGTCGAACATGAGTTTGACTCAAACTCGAAGCTCATCCCTACTGATAAACAAAATGAAGTCAATTAGGCTGGTGTGTCCTGGAAAGCAGGGAATGCAAAGTGTGCCTGTGGTATCCTGAAGCAAAATGAACACTGTTGCTTCTTGGCAGGGGGTGAGTGTAGCACAGAGTTCTACAGGTGTAGGCAAATTAAAAGACAACATTGTCTGCATGCAGTGTATCTTGTCATAAAAGGGTGGGCAAGTCCCCACTCACCGATTCCTGCAATTTGTGGTGTTGAAAAAAGGTATGAAGGCTCTGCAGCAAACTCCTGCTGGGTCTTGACTCAAGGTATGGCGCTCAACCTCGTGTTGCACCGCTCTCCGACCCAGCTGGATCTGATGTGGATGTGTTGAAAGCTGTCTCCAGGCTGCCGCTGGACAATCAGAAGTAGCTGGCAGCGAATGCCCCTATACACACAGGCGATGACACTCGTTCTCTAGCACAGGTCACGACACTGAATCACTTCTTGCAGATTTAGATCAGGGTCCCCAAGAGAGAGATCCTGGCCCAGCACAGGCTTTATATTATCTCTCCCAACATTCTATTCTCCCACTCCAGGCGGCTGGTACTTGTAGTTCTTTACAGTCCGGCCTGAGTGTGAAACCTGTCCTGGGACTACAGCTCTCAAGATGCTTTGCTTTACTCCCTGGTGTTAATCACTCTGTTGGCAGGATGCGATGACATAGAGTCTTAGCTGAGCACTAGAGGGAAACAGTCTTACTGAAGCAGTGCATACTTCTTTTTTTGCCTTGCTGCTTCTCTGCTCCTCCCCTATTTCTGGGTGTTGCTTGTGCTGAGTGGTAACAGAGCTGAATGAATGCAAAGCGTTTGGTAACATCATGCTCTCTATGCCATCCAATCTGACAAGCTTTGCATTCATTCAGAAAATGCAAAACAATCTCTGAATGGCACAGGCGCTGAGCTCCTGACCTCCTGTATTCACAATACAGCAGAGCAATCAATCAGCACAGAACCTGGAAGCAAATGGAGATCACTGGTGCATTAGTAGGTGTACGTCAGTGATTTCCAGCTTACAGAGGCATTAGTCAGGTAAGGTATATACAGGTGCATCTAATAAAATTTGAATATAATGAAAAAGGTCATTTATTTCAGTAGTTCATTTCAAAAAGTGAAACTGATATATTTTCTATAGATGTGTTACACACAGAGTAATATATTTCAAGCATTTATTTATTTTAGCCCTGGTTCAGACTGAGCTGCTGGGATGAAGCCATGCAAGTTCAGCCAAACTCGCACAATTTCACTTCCGCATGTCAATACAGAAAGGATAGGCGCAAAGGGACAAGGGACAGTGGCTAATGCTGACCCTAAAGCATTCCCTCCCCCTGAGGTTGATGGACTGTCTCTGTACTTGGTAATAAGCAGCATACATATGTATAAAAAGGAGAATTTTATTACATATAAAATTGTTACAAAAGTGGCATAGTTAAAATTGAAAAATCAGAGACTCAGGGTGCCCCCAAGAATTATCTGTTATTACAAACATATAGACTGGTCTATGCCTCGACTAGTTTTGCGGTAAAACTGCTTCCTCAAGAGAGCCAATCTATAAAGCAAACAATACAATTAGTTTAAGCAAACATAATAATGCAACAATAGCCAGTATTACAACATAAAAGGGAATGATAATGCAACAAAATAGTTTACCCAATGTTAAGGTGGTCATGTGGGGCATCGGACCGCCCGAGCAAGTAACCCCTTGCGGCGGACAAGGGGGATGATACGGAAATCTCTAAATAAGGCATGGTATAGGTAAGCGTCTAACGTCAAAGGTCAGTTTCTCCACACAGCGCGGATGCGTAGGTCACGTTATCGCGCATGTGCGTTCCACACGAGCCAAGGGGCCGACTCGAGGAGAACAAGAAGGGGATGAACCAGTATAGGTCACCCCTACCCAGGGAAACACAAGTCCGCCGCTAATGGGGAAAGAAAATGCCGGGCGCCCTGGGACCGCATCAGACCACTAAGGGTCGCTATGTACAACATACAATACAGTAAAGCGAAAAGCAATGACATTGAAACATAATGTGTAAACAAGTTATAATCAATTGGGGGAAGTGTAAGTCCCGCAATAACGATTACTTAAAGGTTGTTAAACCATACAGGAAATTGTCACAAAGAGGAGGCTAATAGACTGGGAACACTGTCAATACCGAGTAGGGCCCAAATAGCAGGGCAGGTCATGTGATCAGAACAATTGCAAGATACATCAGTGGTTTGAATTGTGTGTCCCTATTATTGGTTAGTGCAAATAAGGACAGTGTGATAAACAGAATATGTAGGAGCGTGTGGCGCCCAAAGCCACACTATTTAAGTGCTAATGAAACATTGATGGATATATTAAAATGGTGCTCATGATGACTGGGTACTAAAGTGATAAATGCGCTAGAAACTAACAAAAGTGATAAACAATAAATAAAAGTAAAAGAAGTGGGGCAATTAAGTTTTAAGGGTGTAGGACAGTAGGATATCTAGGACAATAATGTCCAAGTTCCCCCATATGCTGAATCTGTATAATATTGGAAGAAATGCATCAAGGTAACAAACTCACTGATGGAAAGGCAGTGTCTAGTTGATGTATTATTAACTTAATTGCAGGTTTGCAGGGAGAGGTATATCCCTATGATGGCAAGGTTTAGGATTAGGAGGAGGTCAGAACTACAAAAATTAGGCAATATAGTATTGTGTCAAGGAAGGGTAAGAGTCAGCTGAGGTTCCAAGTGTGGGTGACACGTGGGAGTCCTATTGGGTCAGAATGTTGTCCGATCCATTAAAATACATAGTCTTAGGTAAAGCACTAGTGAATATTGCTGAATTGACCCTACTTGGTAGACAAAATCGCTGCTTTGATGGTTATAGCCAAAAAGCCTCCTCATACAATTAGATGTCATAATAGCACTAGCTGAATAGTAAGAAAATAATTGTCATGAAAGCTGTCTATTTGGCACCAGAAGTGTCCGTATGTCTAAATGGCCCAAAGGACAACCTCCAAAGTAATCAATACAATTACCATAGGGTTAGTAAATTACAAGTTTGAGGCACTCAGAAAAGGGAGGAGAGGGGTGTCTTATCCACCCAATAAATGTGCAAATGTGTTGAGTGTAGACTCATGTAGACAGAGTAGCTAATCTTAGTGATTAAGATTAGCTACTCTGTCTACATGAGGCTACACTCAACACATTTCCGCATGTCAATCCCGATTTCGGTGGCAATTTCACAGACATCTGTGTGGGTTTTTGCACAGATGTCAATGGAAATCGCACCCAAAATAGCAAAAAAGTAGTACAGAAACTACTGTTTGAAATCAGTGCGGTGCCGCAAATGTAGCGGTGCCACCAATTAGGACAATGCTATTGCCGATAACTCACCAATGTGAACCAGGGCTTAGTTTTGCTGATTATGGCTTACAGCTAGTGAAAACCCCAAATTCAGTATCTCAGAAACCTAGAATATTATATAAGCCCATTAAAAAAAAAGGGTTTATAATACAGAAATGCTGGCTTACTGAAAAGTATGTCCATGTACAGTATAGTATGCACTCAATAAATAGTCAGGGATTCTTTTGCATGAATTACTGCATCAATGTGGCATGGCATGGAGGTCGATCAGCCTTTGGCACTGCTGAGGTGTTATGGAAGCCCAGGTTGCTTTGATAGCAGCATTCAGTGGTTGGAACTGGTGTCTCTAATCTTCTTCTTGACAATATCCCACATATTCTCTATGGGGTTTAGGTCAGGTAAGTTTGTTGGAAAATCAAGCACAGTGATACCATGATCATTAAACCAGGTATTGGTACTTTTAGCAGTATGGGCAGGTGCCAAGTCCTGCTGGGCAATGAAATCAGCATCTCCATAAAGCTGGTCAGAAGAAGGAAGCATGAAGTTCTCTAGAATTTCCTGGTAGAGGGCTGTGCTGACTTTGGACTTGAAAACACAGTGGACTAGCACCAGCAGATGAGATGGCTTCCCAAATCATTGATGACTGTGGAAACTTCACATTGGACCTCATGCAAATGCATTCTGTGCCTCTCCATTCTTCCTCCAGACTCTGGGACCTTGATTTCCAAATGAAATGCAACATTTTCCACAGGCTGTGATGATTTTTGAGTTTTCACTAGTGATTTTTGAGTTTTCACTAGCTGTAAGCCATAATCATCAAAATGTAATTAAAATAAATAAATAAATAAACGCTTGAAATATATCACTCTGTGTGTAACTTTTTGAATTGATTTACTGAAATAAATGAACTTTTTGATGATATTCACATTTTATGAGATGCACCTGTACATAGTTACATTTCTCCAATTTGGGCCAATGTATTAATGTATAAGCTATCCATAAATGAGGTTCTTCTTTAATGCAGATTAGGTCAGGAACCATGAATCAGACGGTGACATAAAATTAAAAAAAATCACACCTTTTAATATAATGGTAAAAAATGGTACAAGTAGCAAACATAGTCAAAACATAGCCAGGTTCTTTTGGTAGCTAAGGTGGGTAGTCAGAACAAGACAGTAAGCCAGGAAGCCAGAGATCAGCGTAGTCAGAGGCAACAGACAGGATCGGGAACCAGAATGTATGTCAGCCAGGCAAGTCTTCAACAGGAACACAGCAGAGAGTTTCCAGATTTGTTTGACCAAAGGCGAAGGCACTGAGGGAATGAACCAGGCAGTTTAAATGCCGAGACGTAAATGATCACCAGGTGAGCCACTGTGGAACAATGGGTGCTGGCAACCTGAGCACTGAGAAGGGAGGGCTGAGCCCAGCCCTGAGAGATTATTACAACATTATCTATAGACTTTAATTATAAAGAAATGTATACTGAGAACATGTATTTGCTGTCATTGCTAAATGTCTTAAATTTACAGTACTAGTTGGCTTGTGTTACTGACCCAGAAAATATATAAAGTCCAAAAGCTTTGACTTTTTTAGTTGCATGCTTGATCCAAGTCAGAGAGAGATAGGGAACTTGCATTACAGAAGGTGTGCCCCATATTTTTCTCAGTACAGGTTTCATCAAAGACAGTTTCTGAAAAGGTTATGATCAGGATATTGGTTAAGCCAACACAATAAACAACAGTGGAAAACATAGTATTTACTTTGTGCAATGGAGACTTATTGGATTTTTTCACTTGTAGGCAACAGCGGGATCTATCACAGGATGGAACGTGTGTTTATAATGGCATCACTGTGACCAAAGAAACAAAGCGTTCTGTCTTTTGTTGTTGGTTGTTATTTTTAGTAGTACTCTAAATAGAAGAAATTGTTTTTAAGATTAAAACTGACCTCACAGAATGAAGTTATTATACTGGTGCATTGGCTAATAATAATGTTGTATTTATATTGTGGGATATTAATGCAGGTCTAAGCCATGGATATGGATAATCCTTTCCATGGATTCTTAGGACCCCATTTATTTCTCTAAATAATTGGTATTTCACATTGTTTTGAATATTAGTATATGCCTTACCTAATAACAAGATCTTTTTTTTTTTTTTTTTCATTTTGACTAGTCAGAATTCAAAATCATAGTCTGTGTTATGCCATGTGTACTGTACTGGACAATTAAGACAGCTATATAATACATAAAATGTAAACCCCAGCTTCATATCTAAAAATAAATATGCATGCAATAATTCAGTAAATAAATCAGTAAATAAATAAATATGACTACTGCTCTGAAAGTCATGTATTATGCACCTTACTTGCATATTTGCTTCTATTCTGAAATGGTTGTATGGTTTATATACCTTTCTATTACTACATATATTCTCTTGTATGTAAACTTAAAAAATGTATATGAAAAAAAAATCGTAAATATATTATTATAATAATATATTTTTAAATGAGACTCTGCTGAAGTGCATATACAGTACACTGACAGAAAACTAGCTGATAGGAGGGAGCAGAATGAGCTATGGGGTGACCATTGCCCCTGTCCTGCTGCTTCTTTGTTTTGCAGTAATAGGCTGTGGGTGTGTTCTTGACAAAGGTGTGCTGCAAATGGAGTGAAGGTTCAATACTTGCTGTGCTCACTGGCAGGAGTATCTGTATCACAAAGTTTGGATAGGTAAAACAATTTAAATATATGCAATTCAAATTAATGTGTGCTTGCCTGGAATTTAACTTTATACCAAGGTGGCAACTAAAAAAATATTAATAATATATTGTAGTTACTTAATGGGTAGCACAAGTCTGAAGTCTGAAACGTGGATCAGAAAAATGGGGAATATAGAATATTATGTCACTAATCACATGGCCTCAATCCTTTTAGGTATGGCTTGGACCTGTACTGTCTGCCAGTATCATTCAAAAAATTATGCTATTTCTAACCATAATTCACAGTTTATAGACACTCAAAATTATTACATATCAACTGGGGATATATGTTGAGGTGAAAAAAAATCCAAAATCTTTACATTTTAAAGCTGAACTTTAGCCATAAATAAAATCCTGTAGAAATCTTATATGCATGGATACCCTGTCCTCTTCCTGTCTCTGAACTTCAACGCTGTGAGGGATAATAGTGTCCAATCTTCTGTGAAGCTACTGTAAAAAAACAGTTACTAAAGAGGCCCTGTCCCCTCCTCCCTCTTCCTCCATTAAGAGACTTCCTTTCATTTCTTTCATTGTGAATCCTGTTACTTATCAGATTTCCCCCCATTCACAGATCATGTCATTGGCAATTAAAGCAATCATACAACCTTTCCAAATGGAGGGAAGAGGGGGCAATTCCTCGCTGGGAATCTTTTCAGAGTAGCTTCACAAAAGACCCATTCACAAAAGAACTATTAACCTCCACAGCTGAAAGTTCTGAACCAGTAAGAGGTTGGGGCATCCCTGCAGTTATCTCACAACAATAGTGCAGCACTCCCCTCATCCAGCTAGACTAGCTATCTTCAAAAATGTACCCCAGTGTTAAAAGCTAAATACACGAACAACAAAAATCAATAAACTTGTTGCAATAAAATGCATCCATAAACAGAGTGCATAAATGATAAATAGGTTTACCAACATCAAAATATGTTTTACTCTTAATGGAATTAACTTCAATAGTGCACAATCCAAATGTGCACGTAAATATCTTAAATGTGTAAACAACAATTTAAAAATAAAGAAATAAATAACTAAAATCCTATGACTAAATACATAAAATGCAGTTCATATATATATAATGCCCTTCCAAGTAAAAGAAGACAGGTGCTCTTTAATTCACTATTCACTCCAGTGCAGTGTAGCACTTCTCACCTGAGTAACATTCAACTCCTTGAACATCTAGTTTATAACCAACTGAGCGACCACCTCACTGAAAATAACTTTCTTGATTTCCTAAACTGCTTTCCTAAGACTTACAAACAATCTACCAATGGCTAAATTCAATGGACACTATTCTGTATACCTACTCCTGGACCTCTCTGCTGCATTTGACACAATGGACCACCCTCTCCTCCTCAAAAAACGCCATGCCTTTGGTCTCTGCGACTGTACTCTTTACTGGTTCACATCCTATTTTTCCAATCGCATTACTTTATTAGCGTTCCCAATTCTGCTTCCTCCAATTACTATTGTACACCTCCTCCCTTGGTCAGTTGATAGCCTCCCACTGCTTCCAATATAATTTCTATGCTGATGACACCCAAATGTATCTCTCTATTTCTCAGTTAACTCAATTTGTCTCCTCAGACATCACTAATTTACTAATGACATATCAGCCTGGACGTAACACTACTTTCTCAAACTCAAGCTATCCAAAACCGAGCTCATAATATTTCCTCCCCCACGTACCTCTTCCCCTGACATTTCTCTCAAGATCGATGGCACAAGTATCAACCCGACCTCATATGATAAGGTGCTAGGTTTAAGCCTGGACTCTGAACTATCCTTTTGTCCCCAAATCCTATCCCTGTCTAAAGCTTTCCGTTTCAACCTCTGCAACATCTCAAAAATACGCCCCTTCTTAACCAAAGACACCATTAAGCTTCTAATTCATTTCCTAGTCATCCTTTGCCTCAACTACTGCAACTCCCTCCTCATTGGATTACCTTTACATGGGCCATTCCCTCTTCAGTCGATCATGAATGCTGATGCCAGGCTTATTCACCTTACCAACCATTCAGTGTCCGCTACTTCTCTCTGTCAATCTCTCCACTGGTTTCCACTTACCCAACAAATTAAATTCAAAATACTAACAACAACTTACAAAGCTGTCCCCCAGCTACATCACTAACCTAGTCTAAAAGTACCAACCTCCTAAGACCTCTTGCTCTTTAGCTTCTTTGTAACTTCTTCCCATGCTCCCCGACAGGTCTTTTCCAGAGACTCTACAATCCTATGGAACTCCCTACCCCAATCTGTCTGACTACCTCCTATTCTGCTTTTAGACGATCCCTGAAAACTTTTCTCTTCAGAGAAGCCTATCCTGCCCCCACCTAACAACTGTACTTATAATTTGTCAATCAGCTCACCCCCCACAGTTATTACCCTTTGTATCACTTGACCCTCCCTTTTAGATTGTAAGCTCCAACGAGCAGGGCCCACTGATTCCTCCTGTATTGAATTGTATTATAACTGTACTATCTGCTCTCATGTTGTAAAGCGCTGCGTAAACTCTTGGCACTATATAAATTCTGTATAATAACAATAGTACTGACATAATTAAAAAAAAATGCACATTTTTGTCTGCAAAAAATCTGCACATTTATTACTTTCTACTAAAAGTTCAGCTTAGCCTTTAAGACTGCTTATTTTTTTTTTTAATTCACTTAGGCATTAGAGAGTTAAACAAACCAATATAACACAGCAACAGGTTTTCTTCGGGTAAGCAGAGCACAGAGAAACATTAGCTGTGAACATTACTGATATAATGTGTGACTCTGAAACTTCAGAGTAGACCAAATATCTTAAAATTGATTGTCTTCTATGAACTGTGACAAAATCTAACACATTCAGAGATCATTGTGTTGCTATTTTATCTCATTTGCAATACAGTAGCTGCAGAAAATAAGCAGTATGCTTTTTTGTGAAAAAAAAAACCAAAGCAAACTAAAAAAACAACTGATTTTCTCTGCATTACTTTTACACAATTCAATAAAGTTTGGATGGTTTAGGAATTAAAGAGCCTTTGTGTAAGCCCAATCACTAAAATCACATAAACTTTAATGGTAATATAATTTTTGATACTTAAAAAATACCTGATGATCTTGCCATTAAAGTCCTTTTTAGGCACTTACAGGATGACAATGCTCTGTTCTCTGTCTCCCAATAGTGCTCCTGTGTAGTCACCCCTTAACATAGGATCCCAAAGGAGACTAATTGAATGTTTACATGCACATTACAGAGACATGGCCAACTACTTTACACATACACACATAAACTTTATGGGCATCTCTGTCTTAGTCCATATGGTTCAATATTGAATTGGCAGCTATAACAGATTCAGCTCTTCTGCAAAGGTTTAGGAGTGTGTCTATGGGAATGTTTGACCATTCTTCCAGAAGTGCATTTGTGAGGTCAGGCACGTATGTGGATGAGAAGGCCTGGCTCACAGTCTCTGCTCTAAGATGTTCTATCGGGTTGAGGTTGGAACAGAAACTGTTCCCACAAAGTTGGGAGCATGAAATTGTCCAAAATTTCTTGGCATGCTGATGTCTTAAGAGTTCCCTTCCTTGGAACTAAGAGGCCATGTCCAACCGCTGAAAGACAATCCCACACCATAATCCCTCCTCCACCAAATGATTTGGACCAGTGTACAAAGCAAGGTCCATAAAGACATGGATGAGTGAGTTTGGAGTTGAGGAACTTGACTGACCTCAACCCGATAGAACACCTTTAAAATGAATTAGCGTGAAGACTGTGAGCCAGGCCTTCTCGTTCATATCAGTGCCTGACCTCACAAATGTGCTTCTGGAAGAATGGTTAAACATTCCCATTCCCATAGACAAACTCCTAAACCTTGCGGACAGCCTTGCCAGAAGAGTTGAAGCTGTTATAGGGTGGGTCAACTCAATATTAGACTCTACAGTCTGAGACTGGGATGCCAATAAAGTTCATGTGCATGTAGAGGCAGCCGTCCCAATGCTTTTAGTAATACAGGGTTTATAGCTGGTCAGGTATGAGTAAGGTCATCTTTTGACTGAAACACATTAGCATTAGTTGCGTTATGGAATATTTTACTTCTTGGAAATAATAAAGAAGAAGCTTTTATACTCACTTTGTTGCCAACATGTAGAGAAGTATTAATTGCCATAATTCATTCACATAAATCATATCATGACACTGTATTTTGTTCTTTTTTTTCTAAGTACATTATTCCTGCTCTGCTGTTTGGTCACACAGGGCCAGATTCACAGAAAAAGTACGCCGGAGTATCTGCTGATACTCCGGCGTACTTTCAAATTTGCCGCGTCGTATCTTTATTTGTAATTCACAAACAAAGATACAACGGCTTTTGGCTAAGATCCGACAGGCGTACGGCTTTATACCCTTCGGATATTAGGATGCAATACTTCGGCGACCGCTGGGTGGAGTTTGCGTCGTTTTCCGCGTCGGGTATGCAAATTATCTGTTTACGGCGATCCACCAAGGTACGCGCGTTCGGTGCATTCTCTTACGTCGTCGCTAGTTGGTTTTTCCCGTCGCAAACTTAAGCCTGCTATTTAATGGCTTAGATTTAGACCAGCCATGTTAAAGTATGGCCGTCGTTCCCGCATCGAATTTCAATTATTATTTTTTTGCGTAAGAATTTGAAAGGACGTAACGCACGTCGCCGTTCAAAAAACACATCGGGGCGCCGTAATTTCGCGCAAAGCACGGCGGGAAATTTCCTAACGGAGCATGCGCAGAACGTTCGGCGCGGAAACGCGCCTAATCTAAATGGTACACGCCCCATTTGAATTAGTCGGGCTTGTGCCGGACGGCTTTACGCTACGCCACGCCGCGAGTTTACACGCAAGTGCTTTGTGAATCAAGCACTTACGACGAAAACTTGCGGCGGAGTAACGTAAAGGGGATACGTTACGCCACCGTAATTGTTCGTGAATTTGGCCCACAGTCTTTCCCTGTTTTTTGACATCTACAGGGAAAGATCCTTGGGAGGGGCTTCTATTACTCTGCTGATGCATGCTCTCCACGGTATAAGTCTGTGTCTGCACAGCCCTAATTGGTGCTATGCCGGTCACATGACTAAAAGAAATCTGTTTAAGAAGAGTAATTCAAATGAAATTATTAATACCAAAAAATTGTTTCATAGCTGCCTATAAATCTTTATTGCCCAGGAAGCCAGGGTGTGAGGCAAGTTGTTTTGTTTTTCTTTTTTGCTTTAATCCAGCATTTTGTATTCAGGAGGTGTGGGCTGTCACATAAGCAGACGTATTTTAGCACAAAGTCTGCTTTTCAAATGTACGTATCACCAAGTTCCAGCCTAGTGCAAGCTTTCCAAATTCATGAGCAGATTTTTAGAATGCTCTCTCCTCTCTTTCATAAAGAACAAATATATTTTAAAAAGTAGTAGTAGGAACGAATACACAGGGAGAACAAAAGTGACATTTTTTTAAAATAGTTAATATTTTGTTCTTTGGCTCATTTGCCTTTTAAGTATATTAATTATTTTTAAATTATTTAATGAATATGCTCATTGGTGGGAATTTATCTTGTGGAAATGTTTTAAGCTTTACTAATAAAGAACAAATGCATTTCTTTGAAATTATACAGACAACTTTATGGATAATGTATCCAGTAAATTGATCTAGAAATACAGCTTGTGCAAATGCTAATTTGCTTCCCAAATGTATGAACAATTATTTTTACATCAGCTGCTGCATACTGCAAAATGTCTAAATATAATGTAATGCCAATAAAATGTCTTTTAAAATAACCGTAATGTACTTTTTGAACACTTTTTGAGTGGTTTGAAACTACATCTGTAGTCTGTTTAACCTTTTTACTTTCTACAAATGCAATTCTAAAAGAGTTCAACTATTCCATAGGGAAATAATAATACAAATACTAAAAAGTACTTCCATGTTTAAAATACAGTAGGGGTGATTAGAATAGAATCCAAAGATAAGAAGTAAACTAGTTACCTTAGATTAGTGTATCAACATTTATAAGGACTTATGTATAGTGATTCAACCACAAGATTCTAAAAATGAAGCTTCCAAAACAGTTGGACTTTAAAAATATAGAAATGGTTTTAAATAATGTGCAAACATGTGTACATACTGTAGCAAATGGCATTTGGAGCAGACAGAGATTAAGGCCTCGTACACACGACCGAGAAACTCGACGGGCGAAACACATCGTTTTCTTTGTCGAGTTCCTTGTGAAGCCGTCGAGAAACTCGACAAGCCAATTTTCTCTATTCCGTCAAGGAAATAGAGAACATGCTTTCTTTTTGGCTCGTCAAGTTTATCGACAGTTTCCTAGACGAAAATGTACACACGACCGGTTTCCTCTGCAAAAAAATATCTCCCAGCAAGTTTCTTGCTGGTTTTTGCAGAGAAACTCGGTCGTGTGTACGAGGCCTGAGAAGTCCTGACATAATAAACTCACATGCCTAGCTTATACAGTATATAGGGCAACAGGGTGTTAAACCCAATATCAGTGCTATTTATGAACAGACATCCCTGAGAATAATACTAAACAAAGGAACCAAGTCCAAAAAATAGACAGAAATGTGTAGACACTTCCCATTACTTTTACCAAAGAATTTAACACAGATAGATGATTCAACATTTGCTGATTTCCTAAATTCACATCCATAGTTTAAAAGTGACTACAAAATGAATACTAATCCCTATTGGTTCACTGTAATAAAAAAAAAAAACAGATGCATTACGCCTACATTAACACATTTACTGGATGCAAATGTGCCAATAAATGTGCTTTAGTTTGACACAAAAGTTGGTAATGCATAGCAAAATTTATAAATCTTGACAGACATATCATAGGAAAACCATTTTTGTTCTGAGTTACTTGCATCCATAACATTTTGTGGCCATATAAGACTGTATTAACAAATTTTATTGAATCCCTCAGAGTATTTTTGAGTAATATAGTAGCCAGATGATCTCTCTTGCTTATCACATAACAGACCAAGAAGGGGGTTGCTTAAAGGAAAACTGCATTTTCACTAGAAATCTATATAACATATACAGTATATAAAAACTATATAAAAATAATTTGTTAATTTTATGTTAATAAATATTATCTTCTATTCAAATCCTAAGCAGTTGTAATTTTTTTAAACCTGTTTGAAAAAAATATATTTTGAAAACATTTGAAAACATTTAAATTACACTTCCTCACAATAGGGCAAACTGCCCTAAGATACAATTCATAATCCAAGTTTCTGCTGCAGTAGAAGTTGCATGAGTAGTGAAATGCTGTCTGAGGCTAATCCTCACCCAAAATAATACATACTCTTCAGCTTTTCTATTTACAAAACTTAAGCCCCATACACACCATACAAATGATTGCCTGTTTTTCTTATTTTGCATGCTAGTCTCATATTGAAAATGAAGAGGTTATTAAAGTTACAAAAAATTCTCAGAATACAACTTCGGAAATAATGTAATGTATTGTATTTTAACCCACCTGGCGGTATTCCCGAGTCTGGCTCGGGGTGGAATTTCAGGACCAAAAGCGGTAACCCCGAGCCAGACTCGGGATCGCCTCGCAGAGTCCACAGGCATGGTTTGCCTACCTTGTCCCTGGATCCTGCGATGCCGCTGCGCTGCGTGATCGAGTGGTGTCCTCCTCGCTCCATTCACAGTGCCCGTGTGCCGCCGAGCTCTGTTCCCTGTGACGTTATGACGCACGGGGGCGGAGATCGGTGCCAAATTAAAAAAAGTAAATAAACACAATACATACAGTATACAGTACTGTAATCTTATAGATTACAGTACTGTATGTAAAAAATACACACACCCCTTGTCCCTAGTGGTCTGCCCAGTGTTCTACATGCACTTTTATAAAAAAAAAAAAACTGTTCTTTCTGCCTGGAAACTGGAGATTGTTCATAGCAACCAAAAAGTGTCCCTTTATGTCAAAAGTGGTTTTTGGCCAGCTAGAAAACAGCGATAATAAATTTGAATCACTTACAGAATTGAGCGATAGTGATTTGTCGGGAAATTCGTCATCAAAAAATTTAAAGTAATAATTTTTATTATTATTATATTTGTTATAATTATTTATATTTATTTATTGTATTATAATTTATGATTTTGTGTTTCAAATTTTATTATATTATGTCTACTAGACTCTTGTTTGGACATATTTAAGTGAGTTATTTCTAAGAATTACAGGCCTACAATATAAAACGCCAAATTTCCATGCAAAATAATGGTACCGCTTTCAGCACCTAAAATCTGAATTAATCATACCGCCAGGGAGGTTAATGTACAGTGCCTCAAAAAAGTATTCATACCCCTTGAAATTTTATAAATTTTTCATGTTACAACCAAAAACGTAAATGTATTTTACTGGGATTTTCTGTGATAGACCAACACAACGTGGCACATAATTGTGAAGTGGTAGGAAAATGATAAATGGTTTTCAAAATGTTTTACAAATAATTATGTGAAAAGTGTAAATTCTTTGTAGAACCACCTTTCGCTGCAAGTCTTTTTGGGTATGTCTCTACCAGCTTTGCACATCTAGAGAGTGAGGCCCCGTACACACGACCAGTTTCCTCGGCAGAATTCAGCTTCCGACCGAGTTTCTGGCTGAATTCTGCCGAGGAAACTGGCCGTGTGTACACTTTCGGCCGAGGAAGCCGACGAGGACCTCGGCGAGGAAATAGAGAACATGTTCTCTATTTCCTCGTTGTTCTATGGGAGCTCTCCTCCCGCCGAGGTCCTCGGCGGCTTCAGGGCTGAACTGGCCGAGGAACTCGACGTGTTTGGCACGTCGAGTTCCTCGGCCGTGTGTACGAGGCCTGACATTTTCACCCATTCTTCTTTGCAAAAAAGCTCAAGCTCTGTCAGATTGGATGGAGAGCATCTGTGAAAAGCAATTTCCAAGTCATGCCACAGATTCTCAATTGGATTTAGGTCTGGACTTTGACTGGGCCATTCTAACACATGATTATGCTTTAATGTAAACCATTCCATTGTAGCTCTGGCTGTATGTTTAGGGTCATCCTACTGGAAGATGAACCTCTGCCCCAGTCTCAAGTCTTTTGCAGACTCTAACATGTTTTCTTCTAAGATTGCACTGTATTTGGCTCCATCCATCTTCCCATCAACTCTGACCAGTTTCCTTGTCTCTGCTGAAGAAAAGCATCCCCACAACATGATGCTGCCACCACCATGTTTCACGATGGTGGGTTCAGAGTGATGTGCAGTGTTAGTTTTCTAGCACACGTAACATTTTGCTTTTAGGCCAAAATGTTCAATTTTGGTCTCATCTGACATGGGCACCTTCTTCCACATGTTTACTGTGTCCCCCACATGGCTTCTCGCAAACTAAAAAAAATGGGACTTCTTATGGCTTTCTTTCAACAATAGATTTCTTATTGCCACTCTTCCATAAAGGCCAGATTTGTGGAGTACACGACTAATAGTTGTCCTGTGGACAGATTCTCCCACCTGAGCTGTGGGTCTCTGCAGCTCCTCTGGAATTACCATGGGCCTCTTGGCTGCCATGTCTTGGTAGGTTTTCAGTTGTGCCATACTCTTTCCATTTTCAGATGATGGATTGAACAGTGCTCTGTGAGATGTTCAAAGCTTGGGACATTTTTTTTTAACCTAACCTTGCTTTAAATTTCTCCACAGCTTTATCCCTGACCTGTCTGGTGTGTTCCCTGGCCTTCATAATGCTGTTTGTTCACTAAGGTTCTCTAATAAACCTCTGAGGGCTTTACAGAACAGCTGTATTTATACTGAGATTAACCACTTGCTTACTGGGCACATATACTCCCTTCCTGCCCAAGCGAAATATCAGCTTTCAACACTGCGTCGCTTTAAATTAAAATTGCGCGGTCGTGCCTCCCAAACAAAATTGACGTCCTTTTTTCCCACAAATAGAGCTTTCTTTTAGTGGTATTTGATCACCTCTGCGGTTTTTATTTTCTGCGCTAAAAACAAAAAAAGAGCGGCAATTTTGAAAAAAAAAACACAATATTTTTAACTTTTTGCTATAATAAATATCCAATTTTTTTAAAAAAAAACTATTTTTTTCTCAGTTTAGGCCAATATGTATTCTACATATTTTTGGTAAAAAAAAATAATAATAATAAAAAAAAAATTGCAATAAGCGAATAGTGATTGGTTTGCGCAAAAGTTATAGCGTCTACAAAATAGGGGATAGAATTCTGACTTTTTTTTTTTTTTTTAACTAGTAATACGGCGATCTGCGAATTTTGTCAGGACTGCGATATTGCGGCGGACACATCGGACACTTTTGACACATTTTTGGGACCATTCACATTTATATAGCGAACAGTGCTATAAAAATGCACTGATTACTTTATAATATGACTGGCAGGGAAGGGGTTAACACTAGGGGGGCGAGGAAGGGGTTAAATGTGTATCCTGGGAGTGATTCTTACTGTGGGGGGAGGGGACTGACTGTACAAGGGACACAGTATCAGTCTCCTTTCCCTGACAGGACGTGGAGCTCTGTATTTACACACAGAGCTCCACGTCCCTGCTCTTAAACTGCCGATCGCGGGTACCTGCGTACCTGCGTACCAGGCATGCGCATCGGCATAGCGGAGAAGCGCCGCCGCCAGAATGCGTGCGCCCCCCAGTGGCCGGAGGACCCGAGGCCGTAAAAAGACAGCCTCACGGATTTATAGAGCCACCTGGAGGCCGTCTTTTTACTACGGCCCCAGACTGAAGTAGTTAAATTACACACAGGTAGACTCGATTTTCGAATTAGGTGACTTTTGAAGGCAATTGGTTCCACTAGATTTTAGTTAGGGGTATCAGAGTAAAGGGGGCTGAATACAAATGTACACCACACTTTTCACATATTTATTTGTGAAAAATTATGAAAACCATTTATCATTTTCCTTCCATTTCATAATTATGTGCCACTTTATGTTGGTCTATCAAATAAAATCCCAATAAAATACATTTATGTTTTTGGTTGTAACATGACAAAATTTTGAAAATTTCAAGGTATAATACTTTTTTAAGGCAATGTATTGTTTTGTTTTCGAGCATGTGTGGTCACTTTTTTTTTTGTAATATTGTACCGATTAAATGAAAATCGTTCCTTTTAGCATTGTACAAGAAAATATTCGGTGCTTGTCCCTTCGGATAATTTCACAAGAACCATTGTGATTGGCCTTCGAAAGCTGTGTACTAAGGATAAGATTATCATACAATCATCTCAACAGCAGTATTTTTCTTATCCTGTGTACTAGGCAGTAGATTGCTTCAGGTTGTATTGCTTTTGTTTAGAAATTATTTTAGGAAAGGACATGGTGAGTGACTCATACAGCAGTTTGTTTGCAATTTATATAGATTACCTAGATGGTATTTTTTTCATCGAAAAATATATATATGAATATAGCAGTGCAGAATTTGTTTTTTACAAGCAGCAGCAAATCCTATTAAACTGCCCAGGGGAGCACATAGTACTCTCCAGGGCACTCCACAGGCTTCACATATGCTTGTGGAGTCTTCTAGGTAGGAGAGGAGGTTCATATGATTGTTGGTAGTAGGCCTTGTTGCGAAAGAAATGGTATTTGCCCACTGAGAGCTCTCCAGTACATTATACTACAATGAACTACTCCTCACTGTAATCAGCACCTTATCTCCTTTTACATGCCAGCACACCTGGTTGGTCAACAAATTGATGCGTGCGGAAGTCTCCTCCCAGAAAATCTACAATCCAGTGTTCCAATGAACGTTGGGGGTTATTTATGACAGGCAAATACACTTTGCACTACAAGTGCAAAGTGCACTTGGAAGTGTAGTCACTGTAAATCTGAGGGGTAGATCTGAAGTGAGGGGAAGCTCTGCTGATGTTATTATCCAATCATGTGCAAGCTAAAATTCTGTTTTTTTTTTTCCTTGCATGTCCCCCTTGGATCTACAGCGGCTGCACTTTCTAGTGCACTTTGCAATTGTAGTGCAAAGTGGATTTGCCTTTAGTAAATACCCCCTATTATGTCTCTAGAAAACTCTAGAACACGTTGTTCTAGAACAGATAAAGGAAATTAACCTATGCCTTCCCTTGAGACAGAAATACCAGCTTCCAACACATCATGTCAATTGCCAATAAACCCACTAAAATAGCAAAATAATCCTAACCTGATAGGGCCTCTTGTTCTTGCTGTGCAACAGTTTGTTCTATATAAAAAATGTATCTTGTACTTGACCTGTAGTTTAGTTTCTAGCTGAAAGAGACATGGGAGGTTGATTTACTAAAGGCAAATATATTGTGTACTTGAAGTGCACTGCAAATACAGTTGCTCTAGATCTGAGGGTAAGCTCTGCTATGAGGGTAAGCTCTGCTGCTTTCTATCATCCAATCATGTGCAAGTAAAAATGCATTTTCCATGCAGGTCCCCCACAGATCTAGAACAACTGCACTTGCAGTGCACTTATGGGCACACTTTCAGTGCACAGGCTCATATCAAGCCCCCAAATCCTAAAAGGTGATAAGTGATCATCATCACACTTACCTGGGTAGAATTTGTTAAAAGCTTTGCAAATAAGAAAATATTTGCTCATACAAAATTTTGTCACGGCTGTTTCCATTTATACACTCAATTCTTCGGTATTACAATGTCTTGTGAAACACATTAAGAACCAGAAGGAACCTGTTAATAGGTTTGAGTCAAGTTTTTTTTTTCTGTAGCCCCATACACACTATCAGTTTTCCTGCAGGTTTTTATCTTCAGGTTTACCAAAACCATGTTGTGCAAGGGCCTGCCTGATTGCATACGAATTGAAACTCTTAAAGGGTCACTAAAGGCAGATTTTTTTTTTTTTAACCACTTGCCGTCGCCGCACCGTCATAATACGTCCACAAGGTGGCTCTCCTAGGCGAGATCACGTATTATGACGTCCTACCTTTTAGCCGCCACTAGGGGCGCACGCGCGCCGCCGGAGGCGCGCGCACGCGCCCCCCGCTCGCCCCCGACTCCCGTGCGTGTGCCCGGCGGGCGCGATCGCCGCCGGGCACACGCGATCGCTCGGTACAGAGCGGGGAACGGGAGCTGTGTGTGTAAACACACAGCTCTCGTTCCTGTCAGCAGGGGAAATGCTTTTCTTCGGTTCATACACTGTATGAACCGAGGATCAGTGTTTCCCCTAGTGAGGCCACCCCCCCCCCCACAGTAAGAACACACCCAGGCATACTTAACCCCTTCCCCGCCCCCTAGTGTTAACCCCTTCACTGCCAGTGGCATTTTTATAGTAATCTAATGCATTTTTATAGCACTGATCGCTATAAAAATGCCAATGGTCCCAAAAATGTGTCAAAAATGTCCGAAGTGTCCGCCATAATGTCGCAATACCAAAAAAAAAATCGCTGATCGCCGCCATTACTAGTAAAAAAAATATTAATAAAAATGCCATAAAAATACCCCCTATTTTGTAAACGCTATAACTTTTGCGCAAACCAATCAATAAACGCTTATTGCGATTTTTTTTTATGAAAAATATGTAGAAGAATACGTATCGGCCTAAACTGAGGAAAAAAAATGTTTTTTTATATATTTTTGGGGGATATTTATTACAGCAAAAAGTAAAAAATATTCATTTTTTTCAAAATTGTCGTTCTATTTTTGTTTATAGCGCAAAAAATAAAAACCGCAGAGGTGATCAAATACCACCAAAAGAAAGCTCTATTTGTGGGAAAAAAAGGACGCCAATTTTGTTTGGGAGCCACGTCGCACGACCGCGCAATTGTCTGTTAAAGCGACGCAGTCCCGAATCGCAAAAAGTACTCTGGTCTTTGGGCAGCAATATGGTCCGGGGGGTAAGTGGTTAAATAACAAACATGTTATACTTACCTTCACTGTGCAGCTCGTTTTGCACAGAGTGTCCCCTAACCCTGTTTTCTGGGGTCCCTCGGGGGGCTGTCTCGGCTCCTCCCCGCAAAAGCTTTCTACCTCAATGCGAGCAAGCTCGCATGGTGGAAAGCTTTTGCGAGCGCGCTCCCGTGATACAGCGGCGGTAATAGCCGCCGACTGTATTATTCGGCCCCGCCCCCCGGCACGCCGCATCATCAGCTGAAATTGACAGCAGCGCCAGCCAATGGCTGCGCTGCTATCAATCCGTCCAGCCTAGCCAATCAACTGCCAGGCTGGGAACCGAAGACCATCACATGGACGCGCGCTGGACTTTCGAGGGGTCAGGTAAGTAAAACGGGGGTTCGGGATGCATTAAGGTGAAAAAACATTTACCTTTACAACCCCTTTAAGGTTTGACCTCATATTAGATGGTTTTGGTAAATCTAAAGACAAAAACCTGCAGGAAAACTGATAGTATGTATGGGGCTTTTATGTTATTTCAGCTCATTTAAAGAAGGCTGCTGTGACTGATTTTTAAATGTTCAAATTTTCAGCTCTTTTGGAATTCCCCCTGGACAATCAGGTTCCCCTTGCCTCTTTACTTATGTTTACATTTTAAACTACTGTACTAAATGTCAAACCCAGCTTAAAGAAAATTCAGAACTATATGGCAAATGCACATTTATGGATTTTTATTATGTTTTAAAACACAGGGAACTAAGCCTTGTAGTAAATACACAATTTCAAAGTATAACTAGGATGTGTATACACAATTCAACAGCTTGGGATTTAATACAGGCCAGTAATGTCTAGGTGATCTTTGTTAGAGAACATTTTTATATTTTATTTTTTGTATATGTTTTTCTTTCTAGACACCTAGGGGGTTATTTACTAAAGGCAAATCCACTACAAGGGAAAACTACAAGTGCAAAGTGCACTTGAAAGTGCAGTCGCTGTAGATCCGAGGGGGACATGCAAGGAAAATAAAAAACAGCATTTTAGCTTGCACATTATTGGATAATAAAATCAGCAGAGCTTCCCCTCATTTTAGATCTACCCCTCAGATGTACAGCAACTGCACTTCCAAGTGCACTTTGCACTTGTAGTGCAAAGTGGATTTCCCTTTTGTAATTAACCCCCCTACTGTACTTCCTCACTATCATAAGGGCTGCTAGCAATATAGCCAAAGACTGTCAGCAAAAGTAAAAAAGGGGGCTTCTGCACTATCAGTGACTTAAGCTAGGGGGCACTGCTGCAAGCACCTGGTAGTCTGTCCTCAACAGAATAAAAATGTCAATGAATAAGTGATGGTGACTGCGCTGTATTACTAAACAAACATAGACAGTGTGACTGATAGGCCTACTGAATCTATAGGTAAATTTGTGAAATACACACTAGAGGCAATAAAAAGCCTCTTATAAAACACAATATGTAAATACTTCAGCAAACATCAAAGCAAAGTGAAAAAAATAAATAAAAATATATATATAATACAAGTGATATCACTCAAACGTGATAGAAAGATGACACAGTATATGTGATTAAACGGCCTTGTAGAGTGAACAAAAAAGTCTCTAAAAAGTGATCCCAAAACCAGACATAAGTGCTGAGAGGAGAGATAGCTTCGGTGCAAACACCTCTTGTGGCCCCTAAATGCTCACCTCGCGGCTGTAGCACGGACAGCCAAAAAATCTCAGATGTGTATTAGGTAGTACAAGAGACTTGTTTGTGGGCTCAGCACCAGGTTTACACATGAAAGAAACAGCAAAGGGATATATGGCGTAATACTGTGAGGACACGCCTGAATATAATATATCACATAGCCATGCACTCACTCAGAGGACATGAATAGTGGGCCTGTCTCCGACAAACGCAGAGTTCGTAAGTAATCCTGTATGTCTCTTCCTCTTCCTCCTGGCTTCCCAATGTTATGAGATGTATCGCTCAAAGGATAATAATAAAGAAAGAGAGAAGGAGGCACATCGCATAATCCCGCGATAGGAGCCTATTTAATGGTAAAACACAATAAAAACACTCACATTTGTTGCAGTTCTGCGGTACAAAACATCTATGAGCGGCGAGCTCATCTTCCTGCCGTTAGAATATGCTCAGTCTA
This sequence comes from Rana temporaria, assembly GCF_905171775.1. Taxonomy (NCBI): domain Eukaryota; kingdom Metazoa; phylum Chordata; class Amphibia; order Anura; family Ranidae; genus Rana; species Rana temporaria. The sequence goes on along the minus strand of NC_053491.1, from coordinate 238,053,687 downwards.
ATGCTTCAATCCCGACGTGTGACGTCACACCACGTGACTTCATCAGGGGATGTAGATGAATGAATATTTTTATTGTTTCACTTTAAGCATTATTAAAATCACTGCTCTTGAAAAAAACGTCAGTTTTAAAAACTTTTGCATTACCCGGGTCCCCAAACACTTTTTATGGCAAGAACTTGCATATAAGCCTTTAAAATGAACACTTTTAAATTCTTCACGTTCTAGTCCCGTATACTTGTTCTGGTGTGAACTGAACCAGGGGCTCATCCCTATACATCAATGTCATGGTATACACAGTCTAAACATGTATATGTCACGGTAGCTTCAACAACTAATAAGCAGACAAGTACACTTTGGCAATCTTAGTAAATTCAAAAAAGCAACATACCATAGCAGTTTCCAGTTAGACAGGAATGTAGTTGTTGGTTGTCTTGTGATGGATCATGAATGATGCATTTACGGACGTTTATTAGATTACTGCTTAACCTGCCACCAATGTGCTTAGCTTAAAGGGAACTTTGTCTCCTACACTTTTGAGTGTTTGTAACTCATAGAATGTCATTGGAGTTGTATGTCAAAAGTTTCCAACATAAAATACTGAATAAACATATGATGAGGCTCACTATTACTAATTTACAATATGCCTTTTATGTTGTAGATTTAGTATTTATCTGGAATGTAAGGTTTGCACAGTTCTTAATCTGTTGAAGGTCATCTATGTGGATGGACCACCTCTGTGAATGTCAGTACATTTATTAACCTTTTTTTTTTTTTTAAACAACCAAAAACTCATACTCAGATTAATTTTTTATGCAGATTATTATTTGTTAAACTCTCTAAAGTGTTAGTATATCCTATAAGTATAGGGTCTCTTGTATGTACAACATATAGTGCCTGCTAAAAAAAAAACTGCATATAATTACCTTTCTGTGAATACCTACTACCCCCACAGTTTTTTTTGCTTTCCTCTGATGGCCTGTATGTTAGTACAGGATGTAAGATCCAGAAGGGGGAACCAGTGTGCAACCAGAGGGAGCAGGCATTTGATCCATCTAACCAGTCAAATTCTTACAGAGAACAGGGAGCAGTGAGGTTTCCAAGAAAGGGTTTACCAGAAAGGAAAGTATATGACGTTTTTTTTTTTAGCAGGAATGTTGTACATAAATTCACTTTAAAGGGATAGTATAGTATATTTTCAGTGAGCATGTATTTTGCTAAATGATTGCAGTGTTTTCTCAAAGGAAATTCTTTAATGAGATTTATTTTAAATTTTACGTGCTTGTTCTTCTGTTTTTAATATTTTATTAAATGCAAAGATGTATAGATTAGCCACCAAAGGGAGCTCTGTAGTTTGCTTTAAGGTATAACTAAAGGCAAAACGTAGATAGATTAGAACACCTGCCAATTTTTATTGCTGTCTTTGCCCTCTTTAAGATTTCCTATCACTTCCTGTTTTGCTTTGAGAAAGGAAGTGAAGGGAAATCTTCGCAATTGGACAGAGTTGGCAAAAAATAAAAAATCTGACGGGTTATGAGCCTCCATTGCTCTATCCAGAATGATAAAAAATGTTTTGCCTATAGTTCTACTTTAATCACTCTGCCTTCCTGGTTCAACTAATGAGATACAATATCATCCACATAGAGAGTATGCAAAGGTAAAAAAACAGCAAGGAAAAAACATTGTGTAACACTGAATACAGGAAGCAGCGCCTGCCTATGTAAGGAACCTATGTAATGAGCATACACAGTGGGGGTTATTTACGAAAGTCAAATCCACTTTGCACTACCAGTGCAAACTATAGGTGCAAAGTGCACTTGAAATTGCACTGAATGTGCATTTGGAAGTGCAGTCACTGTCGATCCAAGGGGATATGCAAGGAAAAAAAAAACAGCATTTTAGCTGGCCCCTGATTGGATAATACAATCAGCAGAGCTTCCCCTAATTTCAGATCTACCCTTAAGATTTACAGCGACTGCACTTCCAAGTGCACCTTCAGTGCAATTTTAAGAGCAATTTGCACTTGTAGTTTGCGCTTGTAGTGCAAAGTGGATTTGCTTTTCGTAAATACCCCCAGTATGTCCATGTTCATGTGAATATACTGTATTAATACAACTATGTTGTTAATCAGGTGCAATTAGAGGCATTGTAAACTAGATAATTTACAAGGGTACAGCCTCCTTGGTTGCTCTAAAGTAAAAGTTGTGGCTAATTGAAAACTGACTCCTGCTTAATTATGCATCCGTTTAGAGTGAAAACCTGTACCAGCAGTCCTGCATTATACGTGAGGATGTTGAGGGTTATCCACAGCCCAGAATTCCAAGCAGTGGAGGAGAGCACTGGCTGCTGGGGGAAAATGGTATGTATAATTGCTTATTCGAAACCCCCAAAAACAAAACAGGCCACAATAAAAAGAAGGCCACGTAAAAGGAGGAAAGACTTGTGAGAGCTTCCATTGCTCAGTTGCTGTTGAAGGTGCAATATTCAGGGCTGACATTAGCCTTTCACTACTTTCACTACTTTGTGAGTCACTGACCTGAAATAGGTATGTGCATAAGATGTCAGGACACTTAAAATTAATGTACTTGCTCCAGGTAAAGTGGGGTTAATTTACTAAAGGCAAACAGGCTGTTTATATTGCAAGGGAATTTTCTTCAACTTAGTGAACGTGGTGAATATCCACTTAGCAAAGTCTACCTTATCAATTGCAAAGAAAAGAGCTACTGTAAGGGAAGAATTCATCTGCAAAGTGAAAACTATTTTGCTTAGTAAATCAACCCCACTGATGACTGAACCAAGAATAAGCATAGCAGTGCTGGAGGATGTCCATTTACCTATGAGCAGTGGAAGCCCCATGTTGAGTCCTGTTGTGTTGGTTCTCACTAAGGCTGCATTCACACCTGAGTGTTTTGTCGCCCGAAGCATGAAGCTCCAAAACGCTAGAGGGGAGAAAATACATTATTCTCAATGGAGATGGTTCACAACTCCACTCCAAAACGCCTGAAGCCCTACGCCTGAAGCTCAAACAAGTTCTGGACCCTTTTTGTTGCGCGAATCGGGCTGATTTGGGCGTTTTTAAACGTTTGTATTCCCATAGAAACTAATGGAAACACTCGATTCAAGCGCCTAGCGCGACAACGAGCATTTCTACGGGTGTTTTGTCGCTTTAATCTGTTCTGTGAAATAGAACATTCACCCAGGAAGAAGATAAAAAAAATCTACAAACATAGCAACAAGTGATGAAAGAGATGATCATTTTTCCTATTGGCTAAAATAAAAAAAAGGACGAAGTTCAAAAACGTCGGACAACACTGTATGCAAATGCGCAAATACGTGTGAATACACGGGACAAAACGTGCGACAAAACACCGGAAAAAACGACCGAAAATGCTACGCTCAGGTGTGAATGCGGCCTTAGTCCACGCAGGGCAATAATATAACAATGATCAGATTTATTTTTCCTGAATTCAGTTTCCGTGAGAGAAATCCTGATTTGTCCATATGGGTTATTACACTTTGTACATTGACCTTTGGCTTAATAAATATGCCTATGTGATCTATTTGGATTGGTAATGTTAACTGCGATAATTACAATTTCTAATTTTCATTTATTTATTGCTCTAAATAAATCCAGGCATGGGTTTTTCTCATTCGACAGCTTGCATAGATGCAGCTACTATACACCCTTCATTAGCGGAACCAGTACATCTCTCCCAAAAAACTGGACATTTTTGGGATATTTTTTTACTTTTTGTGTTGCTGTTTATTTGCTCCTTTAATGCACATATGGATGTATGTAGGAATGATGACCAACTGGATTATTGTTGATTTACCAAAACTGGAGAGTGAAAAATCTGGTGCAGCTCTGCATTTAAACCAGCCTCTAAGTTTTTTTTTTTTTAAAGCCTAATTGAAGTTGAAGCTGATTGGCTCCCATGCATAGCTGTAACAAATTTTGCACTCCAGTTTTAGCATATCAATTACATTTACTAAGCTCTGGAGCAAGTCTATTTGACTTTGCTAAATCAATCCCATAATGTGCATTACATTATGACCTATATATGTGACAGTGGAATAGTAAGCATTTTCCAACAAAACCATTAGTAGTCTATATAGTAAATCCAGGTATACTGTATATATCCAAAACGCATTTATGTGCAAACATTTGTCTAAAAAATTGGGCCACAGCCAAAGAGAGAGGACTTTATGGTCCAAATAGCCTCCCAATCAGGTAATACGTAGACATGGAAGAACACGCATAGAGAGGGGAGTGTGCAACCAGGTGAAAAGACAGAGAAGGCAAGCATGAGAAAAAAGTTAGGGGGGGGGTTAGAGAAAGGAAAACCAAAACAGAATAGATCCCGGCACTGCCCATGACTTCTCCTGAAACTAGGAGAAGAGGGGATAACAATGACTGAGTATCTAAAATGATTCCATACTGTATAAGTGAGATCATATGCCTCTGAAGGAAGTTTCCTGTGGAATATTAAATGATACAAAATAGTTCCATCAGTCCATTAGAAAAAGCGAGATTTATGCAAGGTCAGAGGAAATGTAGAGATGCCAAACAGAAGCATGATGGGGCTATGTCTTATGCGCACATAACAATCTCAGGTATGGAGTGTGCAGTAGTTGACACTAAGAAAGGCAAGGAGTCACTGGGAGGTCTGTGTGCAGGAGCTGTCCATGGTAAAGATGTGAGGTCTGATACAATTAGGTCACCCTCTAGACTGGTCCACAATTTTGTGGCCCTGCTACGATACTAATATATTCTTCTTAATAGTAAAGACGCTTGGAGATAGAGAGCTATGTTTGGAAGTACTAGACAAATGATGGCGAACCTTGGCACCCCAGATGTTTTGGAACTGCACTTTCCATGATGCTCAACTATACTGCAGAGTGCAAGGTCAGAGGAAATGTAGAGATGCCAAACAGAAGCATGATGGGGCTATGTCTTATGCGCACATAACAATCTCAGGTATGGAGTGTGCAGTAGTTGACACTAAGAAAGGCAAGGAGTCACTGGGAGGTCTGTGTGCAGGAGCTGTCCATGGTAAAGATGTGAGGTCTGATACAATTAGGTCACCCTCTAGACTGGTCCACAATTTTGTGGCCCTGCTACGATACTAATATATTCTTCTTAATAGTAAAGACGCTTGGAGATAGAGAGCTATGTTTGGAAGTACTAGACAAATGATGGCGAACCTTGGCACCCCAGATGTTTTGGAACTGCACTTTCCATGATGCTCAACTATACTGCAGAGTGCATGGGAAATGTAGTTCCAAAAAATCTGGGGTGCCAAGGTTCTCCATCACTGTACTAGGCCATCCTTGTTTTAGGACAACCATAAAATAGAACTCAATTGTGGGTTTTTTATGGTTCCATATTATTATTATTATTATTATCATTATTATTATTATTATTATTATTATACAGGATCTATACAGCACCAACAGTTTGCGCAGCGCTTTACAACATGCGAGCAGACAGTACAGTTACAATACAATTCAGCACAGGATGAATCAGAAAACCCTGCCCTTTAGAGTTTACAATTCATATGAATTTGTATATGGCAGTTTTGGAGCTAGTGACAAATCCTATAGGTGGGGGAACTGGTATTGTTTGAGAAACATACAGTAAATTAGATAAGATATCCATTTAACTGTTTATATGCATCCAAGCCAGTGGAGAGTAAGAATCATACATACAAATGGATTCAAGTTTAAATCTGCAATATTGGCTAAGGATGTCAGTATGTGTATATGAAATACTTAACAGACATTCTTTGCCATAAAGCATAAATTTTATTTTATACTGGATATTTCCCGAGTCAAATGAAATATTAAGGGCTTCAGTCTTGTCATAAATAACTTTAAAGTTACTTAAACACCCAAAGGCTTTGAATTTGTGTATAATGGATGGAATGGACCCTTTGATTGTAAACGTCATAGAGGATTTGTGATCTCTTGGAGGGTTCATTCAGACCATGTGCATTAAGACCCCTTTCACACTGAGGCAGTTTTCAGGCATTTTAGCGCTAGAGATAGGGCCACATAATCGTGCAGTAGAAGGAAAAATGTGTGGCGTGCATTTGTATTCAGCCCCCCCAGTCAATACTTTGTAGAACCACCTTTTGGTGCAATTACAAATGCATTTCTTTTTGGGTATGTCTCTACCAGCTTTGCACATCTAGAGAGTGACATTTTTGCCCATTCTTCTTTGCAAAATAGCTCAAGCTCTGTCAGCTTCAATGGAGAGCATCTGTGAACAGCAATTTTCAAGTCTTGCCATAGATTCTCAATTGGATTTAGATCTGGACTTTGACTGGGCCATTCTAACACACGAATATGCTTTGATCTAAACCATTCCTTTGTTTATCTGGCTGTATGTTTAGGGTTGTTGTCCTGCTGGAAGGCGGACCTTCGTCCAAGTCTTTTGCAGACTCTAACAGGTTTTCTTCTAAGATTGCCCTGTTTTTGGCTCCATCCATCTTTGAAACAACTCTGACCAGGTTCTCTGTCCCTGCTGAAGAAAAGCATCACCACAACATGATGCTGCCACCACCATGTTTCACGGGGGGGATGGTGTGTTCAGGGTGATGTGCGGAGTTCATTTTCTGCCACACATACCTTTTTGCTTTCAGACCAAAAAGTTTAAATTTTAGTCTCATCTGACCAGAGCATCTTCTTCCACATGATTGCTGTGTCCCCTACAGGGCTTTATGCAAACTTCAAATGGGACTTCTTATGACTTCTTGCCACTTTTCCATGAATGCCAGATTTGTGGAGAGCACAACTAATTGTTGTCCTGTGGACAGATTCTCCCACCTGAGCTGTGGATCTATGCAGCTCCTCCAGAGCTACCTTGAGCCTCTTGGCTGCGTCTCTGATTAATGCCCTCCTTGCCCGGCCTGTCAGTTTAGGTGGACAGCCATGTCTTGGTAGGTTTTTCAGTTGTGCCATACTCTTTCAATTTTCGGGTTATGAATTGAACAATGCTCCGTGAGATGTTCAAAGCTTGGGATATTTATTTATAACATAGACCTGCTTTAAACTTCTCCACAACTTTGGGCCAGATCCACAAAGAGCCGGCGTAATGTAAAAATTCCCATTTAAGTTACACTGCCTTAAAATTTCTATCTAAGTGCCCGATCCACAAAGCACTTACCTAGAAATTTTCGGCTGTGTAACTTAAATTCCGCCGGCGCAAGGCGTTCCTCTTCAAATGGGGGCGATTCCCATTTAAATTAGGCGGGCATCCGCGCCGGCCGTACTGCGCATGCTCGTGACGTCATTTTCCCGACGTGCATAGCGTGAAATTACGTTACGCCGAGCTTTGTGGATCGCGCCGGGTCAATAAAGTTGCGTCGGGAAAAAAAAAAGATACGGCGAAAAAAAAAAATTTAAAACAAAAAAAAAAAGCGTCGCTGGACAGAAGGGTCTGCTTTTACAAGGTGTAAACAGTTTACACTTTGTAAAAGCAGCCCTAATTTTACGATTGCAAACGAAAACTTACGGAGAAAAAACGAAGCTGAAAAGCTTTGTGGATCTCCGTAAGTGCTAATTTGCATACCCAAGGCGGCATTTCGACGCAAAATGCCCCCAGCGGCGGATGCGGTACTGCATCCTAAGATCCGGCAGTGTAAGTCCCTTACACATGTCGGATCTTCTGTCTATCTCTTGGAAACTGATTCTGTGGATCAGTTCCAAAGATAGAAACAGGGATACGACGGCGTATCAGTAGATACGCCGGCGTATCCCTTTTGAGGATCTGGCCCTTTATTCCTGACCTGTCTGGTGTGTTCCTTGGCCTTCACGATACTGTTTGTTTACTAAGGTTCTCTAACAAACCTATGAGTGCTTCACAGAACAGCTGTATTTAGACTGAGATTACATTTTACACAGCTGGACTCTATTTACTAATTAGGTGACTTCTGAAGGTAATTGGTTCCACTAGATTTTAGTTAGGAGTATCAGAGTAAAGGGGGACTGAATACAAATGCACGCCCCACTTTTCACATATTTATTTGTAAAAAAAATTGAAAAACATTTATCATTTTCCTTCTACAGTACTTTACAATTATAGCACACTTTGTGTTGGCCTATCACAAAAAATCCCAATAAAATACATTTATGTTTTTGGTTGTAACATGACAAAATATGGAAAATTTCAAGGGATATGAATACTTTTTCAAGGCACTGTATATGATGATCTTGTCTTTGAAGTCCTAAACTGGCATGGTTCTGTAAGATTGCTGATAAATGTTTATATTCCCTTTTCAAAGCCTTTTAATATGTGGTATTCATTAATTGGGATACTACTTACAGTATACATGTTTTTTTTTGTAATTTTCCACTACAGTTTCATATATTGTGTTTTACATTTAAACTTCCCAATTACCAAATCTGGAAAGATCTGGCCAGCCTACAACCAGTTCTAGTAGTGTTTTTTGAAGCTATCTTTCCAATTTCTCCTTTTGTACTTACTGACGAACTGAAAAAATTCTATCTGTTTTCCTATGACCTAAGAGTTCACTGAGTCAGCCAGATAAATGTATACCACATTTATTTAATCTCATTGGATTATGTTATCCTGAGTTCACGTATAAATCCCCTGGATGCTCTTAATGCCTATTCTAAAACAACAGTCTGCAATATTTATTTATATATAGTACAACTTCAGCCTACATTAATGGGAATGATAGAGCTGCAGGGCTCCTGTTCTCCTTAAATGACATTGTGGCATGGCAGAAAAGCATCATGTCTTATAATGTAATATATTATACAGTAGTGTAGGCATTTTAATGGGGTCATAATGCAACAATCCTGTTTATTTGAACTAATGAAAAACAAATATGACTGCAATACCCTCTAAAATGACAAACTCTGATGTGTGGCTTGCCTATATATATGGAATACAGAAGGACGGGAAAACAACCTTTATAAAGCATGGTTAAGCTTTCCACAACAGTTTAAATATTAAAAAGCCCATGTTTTTATGGAAATGTTCAATCCTTTTTTAGAAAAACAACCTAAACCCTGGAAGTAGTTTTGTATAAAGGTCTATTTCAAATGTCCAAATTCTTACAATAATATACCCAGTTACGCCAAAATATATTTTCTTCCAAGCGTAAAGGGTGCCCCTTTGTTTTTTTGCAATGACCCTAAAGTAAACTTGTAGCCAGGCCACAGACAGTGAACCATTTATATCTCCATAACAAGCATTGAAATACTTTCAAAATAAGGCCTCCCTGACTCCAATAGCTGCAGGCAATATAGAACAGCTCAAGTTAAAAAATCAGTTAGAACAACTTGCATTCAAGTCAATCCCTCTGGTTTCCCCGCTAACCCTACAGACTGACCCTCTTCTATATTTTCTTCTAAGTGTAAATAGTGATTCTTTGTCTGTTGCAATGACCTTAAAGTAAACTGGTGGCCAGGCTACAGACAGTCAACCATTTACTGTACATTTAAATCACATATTGATACAGGTCAAATGGTAAAATTTAAGTATAACACATCCCTATGAGTATTAGTACATGCCTCATGTGTAATAATGTAGACACACCATTCCCCTAAGCGGTTAGAGAACTCAGCAAATGATGTAGTAGATGGTGTAGTAGAGACACTCACTCACCCATAGGATGAAGACGCATGCAAAATTTATTGGAGGGAGGGAACAAAGGTCTGCTAGAGCCCACCGGCCAATGGGAGAATACCCCACCACTGATGGACTGATAACATAGTGTGCAAAGACTAAATATAAATGGGCAGTAAAAATTCAGCCAAAGACATTAGTCCCAAAAGGACTGATGTTTACCATAGTATTAATCTATATTTAGTGCTGATTAAGAAAGTAAGTTGAAGTCAAGATTAAGCAAAATGCCTAAACTGAAAGGCCAATTAACCTCGAGCTGAAATCAAAAGAAACAAAATATCTATATATAAATCAGAGTGTAAAAGGTAAACATAGAGTCAAACTGGTTGGACTAGCTAGCCAAAGACAAGGAACAGGGCTTTCCCTAAATTAGTGCATCAGCTCTGTAATGTTGATTGGAATCCAGAGATTGGGATCCAAGCATGTTAAGGATGCATGGAGTATGAAAGCCACTTGTCAGCAGGGCAAATAAATGATAGCCCAGCATGGATAAGGCATCAAAAGTACAATGTACAGAGGATAAAGTAGTAAAGGGAGAACATTTTGGGTTGTTCAATGCTATCCTTAAAGGAGTTGTAAAGGAAAAAATGTTTTCACCTTAACCCCCCTGGCGGTATTTCCGAGTCTGGCTCGGGGTGGAATTTCAGGACCAAAAGCGGTAACCCCGAGCCACACTCGGGATCGCCTCGCAGTGTCCACAGGCATGGTTTACTTACCTTGTCCCTGGATCCTGCGATGCCGCTGCGCTGTGTGATCGAGTGGTGTCCTCCTCGTTTGATTCGCAGTGTCCCCGTGTGTCGCCGAGCTCCGTTCCTTGCGACGTTATGATGCACGGGGGCGGAGATCGGCGACAAATTCAAAAAAGTCAATTAACACATTACATACAGTATACTGTAATCCTATAGATAACAGTACTGTATGTAAAAAATACACACCCCCTTTGTCCCCAGTGTTCTGCATGTACTTTTATAAAATAAAAACTGTTCTTTCTGCCTGCAAACTGTAGATTGTCCATAGCAACCAAAAGTGTCCCTTTATGTCAAAAGGGATTTTAGACTAGCTAGAAAACAGCGATAATACATTGTAATCACTTGCAGAATTGAGCGATAGCGATTTGTGGGGAAATTCGTCATAAAAAAATAAAAGTAATGCCAGCGACAATTCTGCAATTGAGCAAATTTCAGTGATTTTGAGTTGATTACATTATTGAATAATTTTTATTATTATATTATTATTTGTTATAATTATTTATAATTATTTATTATATTATAATTTATGATTTTGTTTTTAAAACTTTTTCATACCGGAGATGTCTACTAGACTCTTGTTCGGACAGATTTAGGTGAGAATTACAGGCCTACAATGTAAAACACCAAATTTACTTGCAAAATAATGGTGCCGCTTTCAGCACCTAAAATCGGAAATAATCATACCGCCAGGGAGGTTAAGGCATTCTATGCATTAAGGTGAAAAAACATCAGATGATGCCGCCCCCCCCCCCCCCCACCGCAGCCCCCGTTTTACTTACCTGACCCTTCGAAAGTCCTGCGCTCGCCCCCGCCATCTTCCTCGAGTCGAAGCCCGGCTGTTGATTGGCTGCAGTGGATGCATGTAAAGCAGCACAGCCATTGGCTGGCGCTGCTGTTTATCACATCCAATGACACGGCGCGCCGGAGTGATACAGCGACACCTACACACAATGCAAGCTTGCATGTCTGTGTGTAGTTGCTGCGGGGAGGAGCCGCAACAGCCACCGAGGGACCCCAGAAGACCAGGATCGGGGCCACTGTGTGCAAAATGAACTGCACAGTGGAGGTAAGTATTCTTACCACCATACCACACAGGAGCCAGGGCCATTTGGCATGTGCTACTTGAGGGAGGTCTTCTCTCACCACTAGACGGATGACTCCTGTCCCCTAACCAACACTCGCTCCTTGGTCAACCAGGTTTGCACACTTTTTTACCACTTTAAATTTTACTTTACACCCCAGATTAAATCAACTCAAAACCTTGGTTAAACACTGGTAATTGGTGGAGACAATGAAGATGGAAGGATTCTCTTTGTTCAACCATTACTTAACTCCTTCAAAAAGGTAACAGGTTACAACAGTCTATACCGTGGCAGTGCATATTGCATACACACAAGTCCACAGCTTAGCAATAAAGTGAAAAAAAAAACTGCTTTCCATATCTTTGGTTAATGATAAACAGAGCAGCTATAGACAGGATGGGTGCTGTGATGCTACTTACAGTTCAGGCATCCTGCTCATTATTATGTAGGCTATAGATCTTCACTGGTCCCCATAGCTTACCCCAGGCCCAGGGAGAACTTTTCCACAATCCCTGTGTATAGGCAGAAGGCTTGGCTAACCCAAGGATCACTTCTGAGTAGAGTGGCCACAGATAAAGGGTAATACTAAATTTAACAACTGCCTACACATAGGATAAAGTGAAAGCATATATCAGATTTATTGAATAAAGCATAAAAGTTTTAGTCTGTTATATTTTGTAGCAGAGCATTAGCAATTCAGCTGTGGAAGAATAAGGAGCAGAGGGCTTGGAACTAGGAAATCGATAGAGAGAAGAAAGCCAAGAGGAGGGGGAAGCAAGCAAGCTAGTAGGAGTAGTTGATGGTTGTATGTGTTCCCCAGTGAGCCAGAATTGGGAAATAAAACTACATTCTACATTCGTTTAGCGTCTCTAATCAGTTCCTGGATGCACATAATTCTATTTTCTCTGAGCGTAGCTAAACTGACTGCACCTAACTGCGCAGTGTAAATGGCAGCATTGCAAAAAAAACATGCATTTATATGGATAAATGTCCTCTAAATGAATATAAAGGTTTGACCGTGCCAGTGTGCATGAGGCCTAGGGTTATTGGCAATTTTTCACAATGGTAGCTCATCTTTAGTAAAGACTAGATTTTCTAGGCATAGTAGGTCTGTCATTGGTAGAAATATAATCTTTTTATGTATAAGATGTAACTGTTTCAGAGGCAGTTTGGACAAGTTACAAAATAATTTGTTCTGTATAAAAGAGTTCCTAGCAGAAGGATTTGCGTTGGATCCAAAAATGTGTGTGGTTGCAGGCTCCTCTAATAAAAATCTGTAGTTAAAATAATACTAGGCCTGTTTGCAGAAATGCTTGTGACCATCAATAAAGAAGTCTAGTGTAACTCTAGTTATAAGATACGTAAAATAAATCAGTGTTACAGTCAGAACAAAACAGCTTCAGGGTCTATGTGTAGGTCTAGTCTTCCCTGCCATAGCAAGGGTCTTTTGGCAGACCTTTTAGTACAGCTGTTGGCTTGTAATCACTCCTCCAACTTCATAGCCCTGCTGAGAAGTTCTTTGTGTCGCACAATGGTGGACCTTTTCCAGTTTCTGTGATAAAAATTGTAGTGATGTTACTGACAAAAAAGCTTGCCGGTCTTTAAATGTAAATTTAGCCATTAAGCTTTCAAACAGTAAGAAATAGCAGACTATTTAAAGGCTAATTTATTTATTTTATGATGTGAATTTGGTAATCTGGGCTGAAATGAAAATTCAACATCTGCTTAGAGCAGTAATGTTTGGCAGGACAGGTGAGCACTGTTGACGATCTTTCCGATTGTTCTCTCTTAGCTAAAGTTAAGGAGAGGGAAAGGAAATGACCTGTATACACTTAAGCAAATTTTACCTGCAAACACATCATTAAATATAAATGTGATACAAATATACTATTCTGGACTTTGGCATTCAGTTTGGTTAGTTTTCCAGTTTGCATTTATTGGTAATTTATACAAAGGATAATTTGCAATCTGAGTTTATTAAATTTTTTAAAAAAAGTGCAGATAAGACTAAAATACCAATAAAGGCAAAGTGATAGCTAAGTGTAAGAAGATAGAAAATAACAAGTGCGAGAAGAAAGGGTTGAACAAAAAATCTTCCTGTGTATAGCCTGTGATCATAGTATTCCTTTTGTGCATCATTAGGTGATACCTGATGTTGCTTATTAATATACAGTAATTTAAAGCCTACAAATGATTTAAAGTGGTTCCACATAAACCAGGATACCATATGCCTTTTGGTGGCTTCTTCGTCTTGGGAGATCACTTGTTTCTTATGTGCGATCAAGTTATTTTCATAAACCCAATTGTAGGAGTTTCTACTTTCAGGCTGGGTCTAGATTTAATTTTGTGTGCTACAGATAGGAAATGTCACAAAATAGTAGTTTTAATATAGTTGTAGGATCCTGGAATGACAGACAAAATGGTAATTTTGTGATCATTAGGTAGGCTTTATATCTGTAATTTTTGTGTACATCCCCATAATTTTGTCCCAAAGAGCTTTAATTAAAAGAGCATTCCCCAATTGTGGGCCATAGTATAAATGTCTGCTGGGCAGTGTACAGTGGATAATGAGCATGTTACAGGCTAATGATTTTTTGATTATTTTTTAACTTTGAAGCATTGCTGAAATAGAAATAGGCAACAAATTTTGTTTTACATTTTTTAGGGCCTAAGTTCTACAGCATTACAAAAATAAACTACTGATGAGAACAAGAAAAACAAACATTTGATTAATTTGTACTTTAATAATTGTAACACTTTTATAATTGAAATATTTCCTCAAAACAAAAAAAACAAAAAAAAACATTTGGGGCCTTCAAGCCCTTTTGTCTGATGAAAACGGTCCATCGGTCCAAACCGATCGTGTGTGGGCCCCATCGGTGAAAAAAAATAGAACGTGTTTTAAAATGTACCTATGGATAAAAAACTGATAGAAAAAAACGATTGTCTGTGTGGAACTCGATCGCAGAAAAATCCACGCATGCTCAGAATCAAGTCGACACATGCTCAGAAGCATTGAACTTCATTTTTCTCAGCACGTCGTAGTGTTTTACGTCACCACGTTGGACACGGACGGATTTTTGACTGATGGTGTGTAAGCAAGACTGATGAAAGTCAGCTTCATCGGATATCCGACGAAAAAATCCATCGGATTAGATTCCATCAGATTTCCAATCGTGTGTACTGGGCATTGGAGTTTACTGCATACAACTCTACTTGTGATGTGGATGTAGTGCCCTCCTCTAGATAGGTTGTTAGGTAAATTTTGTTTTTGGCTCCATTGCAATGAATGAAGGAGTGATCCATTGTGTTGGTTTGTTCAAGTTTCCTGAGCTGAGAGTATGATTAGTCCCACCTGCCTCTGAATGAAGCTTCCAGAGCATAGGTAGGGAGATTCAAATGATCAGTTGAATATTTATCATTGCCCAGCCAATTCCTGGAAAGAGCCATCCAAAAGGTGGTTGAGGAGGTGATGTGTGCAGGAAGCCTGAGCAGAGTGTTCTTTCACACAAGGGAGGATTCTAGATTCTGCTGGGGCTGCTGCTCCTGAGGTAGCTCCACTAAAGGCTCGTACACACGATAGGTTAAACCGATGAAAACGGTCTGATGGACCGCTTTCATCGGTCCAAACCGATCATGTGTGGGCGCCATAGGTTATTTAACCTTTGGTTAAAAAAAAGCAAACTTGCTTTAAAATTTAAAAAAAACGATCGCTAGTATGCAAAACCATCAGTTAAAAACCCGCGCATGCTCAGAATCAAGTTGACGCATGCTTGGAAGCATTGAACTTCATTTTTTTCAGCACGTCGTGTTTTACGTCACCGCGTTCTGACACGATCGTTTTTTTAACTGATGGTGTGTACGCACGACGGACCATCAGTCAGCTTCATCGGTTAACCTAGGACAACTGTCCTTCAGACCGTTTTCATCGGATGGACTGATCGTGTGTACGAGGCTTAAGGGAATAAACTGCAGTCTGGGCCTTAAAGGGTCACTAAAGGAAACATTTTTTTTTGCTGAAATAACTTTTATGTCTCTATACCCAATAAACAGTCAACAGATTCCTTTTAAAAATGATTAAAAATTGAATTTAATCTATCATATAATGTGCCTCTAGTTTCACATTCGGTTTTAAAAGTACATACATGAATTTCCGGGTGAGAGGTGAGTCGGGAAGACTGACAGAACAAAAACAAACAAATCCAGGGCAGTGTTTTGTTTTTAAAATGAATCTGATTGGTTCTGAGGAGTTTTAGACACACAGTAATGACAGCTTAGACCACCGTGAAAATCTCCCAGTATGATGGTTATAAGGAAACAGGCAACCAGGAAGTGTGGAGATCACAGCAGAATTACAGCAACTTCAAAGCAAAAACAAACAATGAGGACATGAAACCAGTACTGCAGTAAGGTAAAGGAAGCTATTTAGCTAAAAAAAAAAATTCCTTTAGTGACCCTTTAACAGCTGCCAGGCTGGGGGCCTGGGGAATATTTCCTGTAAATTAAATTAGCTCTGCACTGAAGTTCTAAGTCTGGAGAAGGTTCTTGTTGTATCCCTCACTAATGGTCTGCCTTCAGATGCTGGGAGACACACAGCTCCTGGGACACTGTGAGTAAAGAACTTGCTGGGGATTGTTAGTTGTGCAAGTGCCAGAGGTTGCTTAATGGACTGCTGCAGTATGCTCCTAGATATATTGAGCATTCCATGCTGCCTCCAGAGAAACTGCTAACTGAAGATTAGAGAGAAGATTGTCCTCCTATCATTGCTACAGTATATGGACTGATGCAGTAGTCTCCTAGATATACTGCCCATTCCCTTGCTATCTCCAGAAAAGCTGCTATTTGAAGATTATAGAGAAGATTGTCCTCCTATCATTATTGGTGTATCCTGTGACCCTAAACCCCTCTACTGTTGAAGTTATCAAGTAATAAGTACTAAAAAGACATTCCCCAGACTAAGCCAGAATTGTCGGTGTGTGTGTGTGTGGGACTGTGCTTGTGTGACTGGCAGCCTCTGTACTATTGTAGGAGTACATGGTCGCATACTCAGTGACCCCTTTAGGGGTTTGCACCACATGATGATTTGAGGACACTGGGGCTGTAGGTAGCCATTAACAGATCATGCGTAGTATGGGGCAGTGTGGATTGTGGACTGTGTGTACAGTATATATCACCTAGGATTTTTTACTCTCATAAACCTTTTAGACCTTTAGATACAATAAAGTCTTGATCTCAGGATATAGTGTAAATCAACCCCAATGCCTCTCAAATACTGCCTGTCAAATGCCCTATGAAAAGCGATCCACCACAGATAACTTTAGAAGGCTACCACAAGTCTAAAAGAGCCATAATAGTATACTATGGGATAACACACCATGGCTAGCAATGTGCAGCACATCATAGCAACCACCAGACAGATTTTAACTGGATACTGCATTTTGCAATGCATTGTTACAGTACATTGTATGAGTGTAATGATCCAATTTTTTATTACCTAAACTGTTATGCCGCGTACACATGGTTGGAATTTCTGACAACAAATGTTCGATAGGAGCTTGTTGTCAGAAATTCCGACTGTGTGTAGGCCCCTTTGGACATTTGCTGTCGGAATTTTCGACAACAAAAATTTGAGAGCTGGTTCTCAAATTTTCCGACAACAAAACTTTTTGTCGGAAATTCCGAGCGTGTGTACACAATTCCGACGCACAAAATACCAAGCATGCTCGGAATCAAGCAGAAGAGCCGCACTGGCTATTAAACTCGGCTCGTCGTACATCACCGTGTTCTTGACGTTCGCAATTTCCGACAACATTTGTGTAACCGTGTGTATGCAAGACAAGTTTGAGCCAACATCTATCGGAAAAAAAAATCCACGGTTTTGTTGTCGGAATGTCTGATCGTGTGTACACGGCATTATAATTAAGCTTTCTTTAATTTTTAAGCAAATAGTAAATTACATTTGCTTGTGATTTTGCTCCAAATCTTGTTGGATTTTAGTTACACCTCTGCACTGGGTTCTTGAACAAAGCAGTACTTCTGTGTATAGGGCACATTGAGCCTTATATGTTGTGTCAGCTCACAGTATCATTGTGAGTATATAGCAATAGCTGGTTTGCTGAATTTGTATGGCAAGAAAATGTCAAGGCAAAAGGGAGTCTTATCTTTTCCTGTGAAAAATCTAATCGGTTTAGTCAATCAGCCGCTTAACTACTTCTTAATGTAGATGTCTGTGATATTATTAAAGGTCTCTCCCTATTCAAGTCAATAAACCCAGACTGTAAGATCAGCAAGAAAAGTGTAGCTACTGCACATAACAGGTGATCAGAAATCACTTCAGCCATGCTAATCCTGTGAAATAATGTTGAGAAATTACAGACTTTAAATGGCTCGCAGAAGCCCATTCCCTTGGTTCATACTTATATGCATAGACTCCGGCGCCTTTTTCTCTCTGACGATCGCGGCAGGTGTGTGCGGGATTTTTTTCTGTTTCATAATTAATTTGTCAGTTATGTCTAAAAGCTCCTTTGGTGAAGCTGATGTAATCCAGCTCTCTGTGCTAAATATACTGAAGAGACGAAAATTGCCATAAACTGAGCAAGCCAGAGTAAATTCTTCCTTCGCTCAGCATTCAAAAAAAGTGAAATCCTTATTTTTAAGTAATAAATACATGCATGTGTTATATGTAGTGATTAGCACTAGGTATGTGTTGATGCTAAGTGTGAAGGTGTGTTTCTGGGTAATGCTATAAATTGTTTATGGAACAGTTTTCTATATTGCTGCTCTATTCCTCTTTTTTTTTTTTTGCTCTGGTCTTTGAACACCTGCTGTGATTTTTTTTCATAATAAAAGTAATCTGGAACATGTATGGTGTGCTGGGAGAAGATTGTCCAGTGCCCATGGCAAAGATGCCAAACTGCATATTCCTCTAACGTGGGCACCCCCAATTGCCTTCTGCAGCTAGGATCTATGTTAGTAGTACCACACTGCCGCTTCTTCTTATCTGACAGTTGCAAAGTGCAAAAAAATAAAATAAAATTCGGGCAATTGTGGTGCAAACAATGGACATCATAGAGAAGCAATGGCAAAAAAAAAGACTGGGTAGTCCATTAAGGCCACGTACACACGATCGGTTAAACCGATGACAACGGTCTGATGGACCGTTTTCATCGGACCAAACCGATCGTGTGTGGGCGCCATCGGTTATTTATCCATAGGTTAAAAAAAAGCAATCTTGTTTTAAATTTCACAGATGGATACCTAACCGATAGAAAAAAAAATGATCGTTTGTAGGCACGTCCATCTGTTAAAAATCCACGAATGCTCAGAATCAAGTCAACGCATGCTTGGAAGCATTGAACTTCGTTTTTCAGCACGTCGTTGTGTTTTACGTCACCGCGTTCTGACACAATCGTTTTTTTTAACCGATGGTGTGTAGGCACAACTGACCATCAGTCAGCTTCATCGGTTAACCGATGAAAACGGTCCATCAGACCGCTTTCATCGGATGGACTGATCGTGTGTACAGGGCTTTAGTCTTCCTGTTTTTTTTTTCAGATGTGTTTTTTTTTTCTCTCTTTTAACCACTTCGGCTCTCACACCTGTTTCCTAAACAAAGTAGAACACCTGCATTTACGGGTCGCTCGGCGGGATGTTCGCCCAAAGAGCACCCCAAAATGCAGTGCATTCTAAGGCCACAATTGGATGAAGCCTTGCACCGCTGACCGCTGCTCAGGTAAAAGGCTTCTCAAATTAGCACTGTCAGAGCTCTGATTGGACAAAGTGACTTTCTCTAATCACGGCTCAGTGCTCATAGACCCATTCCATACTATAAAAGGTATCTTCCCATTGAAATCTTTTGTAGTGTGTTGGAGTGGAGATAGAGCAGGGCTCAGTTTGCTACTAGCGTGTTAGTGTGTTCACTAGTGCTCCCTTTACCAGGTGAAATGGCTGCTCACCTCCTTCTTAGACCGTGAAAGGGTCAAACTTGCTCACAACTAATAATAATCTCCATCAGGAAAAAGGCTCCAAACTGATCTTTAGTGGTTCCCACCAAGGTCCTGCAGGAATCAAACATGCTTTGCAACTAGTATACTTCAAGATGAAGTCACGTGGATGGTGGCGTAACGAGTAGAGGTAGAGCCTGGCGGTGACATGCGTGAGACCTGTTGGATTTTAAATATGTTATATAATGTTTTTTTTATTGAAATAAATATGAGTTTAATAGATGAAGCTGGATGCGTGAGGTTTATTCCATTTAACACCTGATACTGCACTATTGGAGACACTTTATATTTTTGCATGTCAGTCTGGAGTTGCTGGTGATCATCACGGAGGCAACCTTTAAAGGAGAAGTATATGTAGCAAACCCCAGAGGGAGCTGCTTTTTTTTGTTCAGTCCGTTACTCTGCCTTTCAACCCCAATGAACTGTCCCAGCCCCTCTGACACACCTAGCAATGTGATTAATAGAATAACTCAGCAGGAATACACAACACAGTTCTTCTTGTAGATTACTTGAAGAAAAGTAAAATTCAGGTTAACATTAGTCAGCCAGGACCTGTGTAAGTACCCGGGACTTGGTTGAAACAGTTTAGGAACACTATGCAAACAACAAAAGCAATAGGTAACAAAATGTACAGATTAAAAAGACTCCCCAATAACTTTTGGTGTGTGTGGGATGCTGTGGCTAAAGGGGAACCCCAGGCCGGCCTACGATGCCTCTAGTACACACCCAGCGAAATGATCTCAATACCCGCGGTGTGTCCTCTTTAAGAGCAACTGCGGTAATGTACTGGAGGCAAAACATTGCGTTTTATTATCTTCCAAATGTGCTATTTGGACTTATTTTTGTCAAAAATAATTCAAATAATAAGAAAATACAACAAAAATATTCACACAATGTAAAGAACATAAAAGTTCTTTCATGTTCCTGTGTTCATAATTTATTTTTTTATCTACATGTTGGATTTCAAAGTTCTGATTTCTGAAGTGAGTACAGTGGTGATTCACTGTTCTAACTTCAGTTTTTACATTAATATGAATCATTTTGTTTACCTTCATACTGAGTCATACCTTATGGTTCTAAATATAATCAAAGCTTTTTATACCAGTGATCCCCAGAGGTTTCTACTGTGCAAGATGGAGAGGAGTGCGTCAGTTTGGGACAGTACTAAGGATCTTGCATCCTCTTAATTCAAGAGTGCGTTCAACTGCCCCCTACCCACAGGGGAATTCTATGGAAGAGATAGCTGGGGATGTAAAATGGCAGTAGAAAGATGCAGGAAAAGAGTGGGTAAGCAAATCCTGCATAGTCCATCTCCTTTATTAACTAGCCGTCAGCTGTGTCTACATAAGTGTTGCACTGGCAGGAAGAAAGAGGGAGAGAGAGAGAACAGCATGCACCTCTTCCTGGCTTTCTCCAGCACTCCAGAATAGGAGGGTCAGCCACTAGGCGATTACTTTTTTTAATTGATCTCAGAAAATCCTTCTGTGGGGTGGCCAGAAGGTGGCTGTGGAGAAGATAGATGTTTGGGAGGCCTGTCACCGGGGAATTCTCTTGGGGCTGTTTACCTTGGAAGAGCAGTTAGACCTCAACGGGTGTTTGGCTGAGGGCCTTGAATTACTTGGACTGAAAGATATCTGCTGGATGACCTAACCTGTGGAGTTGGACTCCAAAGGGTTTTTTCCTCTCACTGAAGAGTGTTGCATGAAAGCTGGGTGGATGACAGCTGTTGTTAGACATTGCAAGTAAGACATTTGCCTACATTTCCAGGTGTGAATGAGTTTTTGGGGTTGAATGCCATAGGTTTCAGCATGAATTGGGACCGCTCATAGTATCAGATTAGCTGGCTACTCCCTCCTACTTCCAGCAAAGGCTGCTGCTAAAGGATTTGTGCTTGAGAACCCGTCTTCCTGTACCTGTTTTGCATTTCGGAGTATCCTGAACTCTTATCCCTCCCTGTTAAAAAGCACTGCAATAATCTGCAGACACCCCCTAGACTGAGCTTGTGTTGGCTTGTTTGGAACTGCTGTCTGAGCCGGGTAGCCTCTTTACAGGTAAGGGATACCTTGGTGAATTCCAGCAGCTTCTTCGGGGGTAAGTTTTTACATTTTGATTTATGAAATGTATATGATATGAGGACTTACCTAATCAATCCATTCAATTTGTATCCAGCCAGGCAGGCCCCTCACTACATACTTTTAGGTAGACAACTTTACCGAAACTCACTTATTTCCTATTGAGATCTCATGCTCTCTGTACATGAGATGTACCAACAAATCTATGGTGGGTGTGTCTGGGAATACAGTAACTGTCCTGCATGACAGAAGGATAATAAAATAGGGGTGCCCAGATCACTGCCCGCAATTCAGCTCTGTTTTTCTATTTGGGTTGGATTTCATATGGCTTGGATGGTGCCTCTTTGTTACTGTATATTGGGGCTTGAAACTTTGATGTAATTTCTACTGAAACAAGGCAAACATTATTTTTCTTTTGAAGATTTTTTCTTTGTATCCATAATTAAAAACCAAGATACATGGAAAATAACAGGAGGGGGTCACATTTTTCAGTTTTGTAGCTTCAGATATCGTTTTTCACACATACAGAAAATTGTGTTGTTTTAAGTTCCCTGTTCTTCATGCCCACTTAATGACTATATCAATTATGATACGTATATATATACTAAATGTTACTCTACTATCTATGTTATGAAAATACATTAAGCTAAGTTCACATTTCCCTGTAATACATGCGTATATAACAACTAGAAGTCTCCAGTTGTCTTAAATAATAGTGTTATTTATCACTGGGAAAATATAACCAAAAAAGGCGAAAACGCTAATACTGTAATACAAGGGGTATATATATTTTACTTTATTTGGGCATATTCTAAATCAATCTTAGGATGTAACAAAAATAAAAGCTTACAAATTGTTATTTTATTGGATCAGATTTCAATGAGTAATTCTCTTTTAGATCATTTTTCCCACAACATTTCAGTGCCTGACAAAACAAGCCTCATGAATTAGTATGCTTTACCTGAAACTGAAAAGTCACAATTGCTGGAACATTCTGCTACATTTTGTTAAAGTCTGATTTAAGTTTCAGGGGAAAACTTTTTAAAATGTTGTGTGCAAGAAAACAGTAAATTCTTAGTCATAACATTTATTCTCTTTGTAAAGCAGCCCCAGTGAGAGTATAAAATGCAGTGTCGTGCACTATGTTGCAGACAAAAAAATCACGGATCTCTATGTGAAAGCAGTAGGCTTTTTGTGGCAGTCTAAAATCCTCAGAGGCACACAAATAAGCAAACATCATGTCCTCTTCTGATTACTGGGCTCTAAATGTGACATGATAAGGAGACATGTCAAATTTCGAACGGCGGCCATACTTTAACATTACTATTCCATCTATTAGATGGAATAACTTTAGGCCTGATTATGCCTTACGGAAATGGCGTAAATGTACTGCGGCGGCCGGGCGTACGTTCGTGAATCGGCGTACCGACTAATTTACATATTCTACACCGACCGCAATGGAAGCGCCACCTAGCGGCCAGCCTCAATATTGTAACCTAAGATAGGACGGCGCAAGCCGTCGTATCTTAGACATGTTTAAGCGTATCTCTGTTTGAGAATACACTTAAACATAAGTCGGCACAGATTCTGAGTTAGGTTGGCTTATCTACTGATAAGCCGGCCTAACTCTTTCTGAATCTACCTAAAAATCTTTAAACTGTGAAGTAGTGGCCGCTTAATTCTGCAGTGCTGTTTATAAATACCACTGCAGAAATAACTGTGGCCCATTAATGTCTTGACATTGTGTACAGAGCTATTCCGTACCTTGGAATCACTGTGATTGGTCATAAAGAGACCAATCACAAATTTAAACAGTGTAGTGTTTACATCTGCGAGTCTTACCCTTCCTCTCACAATGGATGAAGGGCAAGAAAGAGGGAATGGTGTCAGAAGCAGATTCAAGTACAGTTTTTTAACCCCTTTCACCCCCTTATGCCGCGTACACACGATCGGTCAAACCGATGAGAACGGTCTGATGGACCGTTTTGATCAGACCAAACCGATCGTGTGTGGGCCCCATCGGTTATTTATCAATCGGTTAAAAAAATTCAATCTTGTTTTAAATTTAACCGATGGATACCTAACCGATAGAAAAAAAAGATCGTTTGTAGGCACATCGGTTAAAAATCCACGCATGCTCAGAATCAAGTCGACGCATGCTTGGAAGCATTGAACTTCGTTTTTTTCAGCACGTTGTTGTGTTTTACGTCACCGCATTCTGACACGATCGTTTTTTTAACTGATGGCATGTAGGCACGACTGACCATCAGTCAGCTTCATCGGTTAACTGATGGAAACGGTCCATCAGACCATTTTCATCGGATGGACCGATCGTGTGTACAGGGCATAATACATCTGATCTCCACACTGTCTCTTCAGTGCCCTGTATATTAACGCTTTACCTACCTTGCGCTGTAGATCTGCACATTATCCTTTCACCGCCTCCATTTGTGTGTGACCTGTACACCCACTGCATCTAGTGCACTATTAACAACATCCATGTTTAATCACTCTAGCAGTACTAGCAGAGTTTTTCTTTTCATTTCTTAAAACAATTGTGGCAAAAAATGAGATCACCTTTAGAAATAAATACCACCAAAAGGAAGCTCTATCTGAAAACAATGATAAACAATTAAAGCGGAGGTTCACCCAAATAACATCTATATCAGACTAAATTCTTTATACTTCTAACATGTACAATTTGCATTTTTTTATTTTTTAGGCTGCACATACCTTATAATCTATATTTGCAATCCTGTTTCCGGGTACTTCTCCCGCGGGAGTAGGCGTTTCCAAGCTGAGCCGCAATGTAATCTGGGAGTTCGCCCAGATGATTGATGTCTATCAGAAAATGTTCCCCATAGCGGATAAGGCCCCTCCCCCCCGTATTGCGTAGTTGCGTCACGAGTGTCACAGAGTTTCCGAAAGAACCCGAACATGCAGAGCTGCGCATCAGCTCTATACGGTGCCTGCGCAGTCAGCTCTACACGGCTCCTAGTGGGTGCGCAGGCGCCATGTAGAGCTGACTCACAGCTCTGCATGTTCGGGTTCTTTCAGAAACTCTGTGACATTCGTGACACAACTACACAATACGGGGGGCGGGGCCTTATCCACTGGGGGGAACATTTTCTGATAGACATCTTTCATCTGGGCGAACTCCCAGATTACATTGCGGCTCAGCTTGGAAACGCCTACTTCCGGCGGGAGAAGTACCCGGAAGCCGGATTGCAAATATAGATTAAAAGGTATGTGCAGCCTAAAAAAAAAAAAAAAGGCCAATTGTACATGTTAGAAGTATAAAGAATTTAGTCTGATATAGATGTTATTTGGGTGAACCTCCGCTTTAATTTGGGTGCAATGTTGCATGACAGAGTATTTGTCAGTTAGCGTATCACAGTACTCAAAACTAAAAAATGTCTTGTAATGAAGCAGAAATACAGGCTGGTCCTCAAGCGGTATCTAACGTGTATCTAAACTAAAGTAACACATTAAAGTGTTAATTTGTAGCTATGACTAAGCATTGATATCCAATGCGAAACGCGTCAGATGTTTTTCCCACTGTGTGCTGATACTTGTAGTGCATTTTTCCTTTACCCAATAAAGGGCACGTCTTTTTAAGAAATTGGAGTGCGGCTGTCCATATCTCTCTTCTTTTGCATAACACATTAAAGTGGTTGTAAACCCTAGCCAAAAAAGAAAAACCCTACAAGACAAAGGCATAATGAGCTAGTATGAATTACTTACCTTACATCGAAGCCACCACAGCAGTCCTCATACTCCTCTCCGGCTGGCGACATCTCTCCCGGGGGTTACTTCCGGGCTTCGGAGCTGTGATTGGCTGGAGCCGCGATGACGTCACTCTCACGCATGTGCGCGGGAGCCACCGATAACAGCACACTCACTCAAGCAACGGCACATTTGCGCCATTGCTTCAGTTTGCTTTAGTGCGCATGTGCCGATGACATTGGCACATGCAGGGCACAGGGGATATCTCCTAAACCATTCAGGTTTAGGAGATATCCAGGGTAGCTACAGGCAAGCCTTATTATAGGCTTACCTGTAGCAAAACATGTGTTGTAAGGGTTTACAACTACTTTAATATATTGCAGCTTTCCAATCTTTAGGTTTAGTGACTGCATTTGCTTTTTTTGGGCTTTTTCTTTCAGTTACACATTTCCTGTCCTAGACTGACAACCCTCACTTACTGTACTGTATATATGGAAGAACAATGTTGTCACCCTAGGCTGGTCACTGCTGGTTGGAACTACAGAACATTCACTCCCTCCTCTTTTCCAAAACATAGGGCGAGTGTTAAGCCCCCTACACACGATCCGAAAATCGTACGAAAATCAGATCGTTAGTACAGAGCTTCCGAGAGCCGATCAGGACAGTTCATCCAATTTTATTCTATCAGACATGCACAGAACTTTTTTTCGTACGATGCCAGATCGTACGATTTTCGTTTAATCAGTACAGCTGTCGTTCGAAAATGCAATACAAATGCATTACAACACATGACATCACTTCCGATTTTTTATTCTGCCGTACAAAAATTTTCGTGACTTTAGTAAACTCATCAGATTCGACGTGGGATTAGCATACAAAAAAAAAAACAGACGATCATTCGTCCGATAATCGGATCATGTGTACCGGGCATTAGGGAGGTGTAGTTCACGGACAGAACTCAGGCATAACTGATAACTTTGTTGACAATTTGAGTACTTTATTGTCAGCTCACTAAAGGACGTTAGGAGCTTACTTATGTTCTGAGAGTCTTAATAACAGGAAAAATAAACCTCTTTCAATAGTATATTTAGCAGACCAAATAATAGCAAATAAGAAAAGACTATAGTGTCAGGGTTTGCATACCATTTTATTTGACATTTAGCCTGCTTTCATAGTGGGGGACTACCCAGCAGTAGCTCCATTTTCTGTTTCAATAATATGTATTGTGTTTTTGACAATTTGCAAAATAACATTATATATAGAAGGGCTTACAAGGCTATCATTTATCACAGCAAGACAAGTTATAAACCGTTTACCACATTCAGAATAGGCACTAGAAATAACAATCCCAAAATTGAAAGTTAGGTATAGAATTATCTAAAAGAGATACAACCTCCGTGAAAATAAAACAGGCAACAGGCATGGAATAGTATTGAGTAAAGATTGTCAGTGGAAATGAAAGGAAAGGCAGAACAAGGAAATGTGTATGTTTGGGGGGGTTGCTAAAGAAAGAGGAGAGAGAGGGGAAAAGGAAAGAAAAAGTGGGGGTGAGTTGATATTGGTGAGAGGGGAGGGGGTTAGGGAGAAATATAGAAGGGGAGAGGAAAGGAGTAGTCAGTACTCACTGTAATAGTCTATTGATGTTCAGGGCCTCATTAAGGAAAATTAGACAGTAAGGCCCCGTACACACGGTCGGTTTGGTCCGATGAGAATGAACCGAAGTTCATTTTCATCGGACCAAACCGACCGTGTGAATAGGCTATCAGTCTGTTTTCCTTCGGTCCAAAATGTTAAAACATGCTTCAAAACCGAACCAATGGACCGCTGCCCGATCGGACCAAACCGATGGTTAGTACAGAAAAGCATTGGTTCAAAACCCGCGCATGCTCAGATACAATTAGACGCATGCTTGGAAGCATTGAACTTCGTTTTATTCAGCACGTTGTGTGTTTTACGTCACCGCGTTCTGACCCGATCGGATTTTGAACTGATGGTGTGTACACACATCAGGCCGTACGGCCACTTCAGAGGTGAATTGATGAAACCGGTCCGTCGGACCATTCTCATCGGTTTTGTCCGACCGTGTGTACAGGGCCTGAGAAGTTTACAGCCATGATCTGCCAGTAAATAGTGTGTAATCCAGGGCTCCCAGAGATTTTGTGAAATGTGGATAGCCTATCATCCAGCATTGCTTTTATTTTCGTATGTGTCATGCACAAGCTAATGTGATATTTAAGGTCCCCAAAGGGGATATTTGGTTTTCTCCAGAACCTACCTTTGGTCTTTTTCAGCAGTGAAAATATGGGTCAGTAAATAATATCATGGTTTAAAGAGTCAACCGGCTTCTTTTTCATAAGGGCTTTCACTGTGTTTTTCTGTAGGGGCTTATTTAGAATTGTATAGATGATTTGGTAGGTGCAAGACAAAAAATAAAGGCTCTTAGGGCAGTTCCACCAACTGTTTTTAAAGGTGCCAGACTGAAGTAACAATGCATTAGCATTGAATAATAGGTTTGTGGCTAGGATTGTTGGAACGCTTCGAAGTATTGGACCAGATGCCTTGCCATTCTTAAAGAGAGATAGGAGACTCTAGCTCTAATTCCCAGTAGATCCATTATTTAATATTTATAATATAATCTCTGTCAGTCTATTGACAAGCAGGACAGATTTAGTTCAGGTCACTCAAAATCCACGAGATGTTGTTGATCACTAATCCTTTTTGCCCACTTAAAAATTCACCTTTCATGGGTATTTAAGACACTGGCATGGCTGGCACACGCTCAATAGTATTAGCATAAGCTGTAAAATAAAGATGAAGAAGATACAGACATACCCCACTTTTAAGCACACAATGGGGTTTATTTACTATCGCTGAAAAGTGCAAAATCAGTCTCACTTCTGCATAGAAACCAATGAGCTTCTAACCCCAGCTTGTTCAAATAAGCCTGGTAATAAAACCTGGGAGATGATTGGTTTTTGTGCAGAAGTGAGCCTGATTTTGCGCTTTCCAGCTTTAAAAAATAAACCCCATTGTGTACTTAAAAGTGGGGTATGCCTGTAATGAGTAATTCTACCGTTTTATTATTATTTTTGTTTTGTTTTACAATTCCAGTCATTCTGAAGGGCTTCCTTATATGCCTTCATTATTTATTGTCACCTCCTGGGCTTAAAGGGACACGAATACCCTACTTTGGTCCTGCAATGTCATCGTTAATCACGTTGTTTGTCCAGATCATTGCAGCTCAGCTGGTTGATGTTTACCATCAAGTCAGTCTGGGGCAGCAGGATTGGGATTCATTTGAGCATTTTGAGTGGGGTAAAAAATATATAAAAATCCACTTATGCTGCATGGTATATCCAGCCCTCTATCCAGTCTGATACACCACAGGGGACAAGAGTTTGGGAGTAACTTTAGCATGTTATGTGCACAAACCCACACCAGTGTTACTGCAGATGTTTTTTTTAAAGTTGAACTCCAGGCAGATATAAAAGACACAAATTAGTTCAGCTTTTTTTCCATGAATAAATCATCATTATGATACAACTAGTGTAAGTGCTTGAATTTTATTTAAAGTTAGCCTTTTGCAATTTCCAGTGCATCTGCACTGAGGCCGCGTACACACGACCGGACATGTCCGCTGAAACTGGTCCGCGGACCAGTTTCCGCGGACATGTCCCACCGTGTGTATGGCCTAGCGGACAGGTTTCCAGCGGACAAAAGTTTCTTAGCATGCTAAGAAACTTGTCCGGTGGAAACTTGTCCGGTGGAAACCTGTCCGTCGGACATGTCCGAATGTTAGTACACCTAACCATCGGACCGAAACCCCCCGCATGCATCAAAGTGATTAGACACATGCGTGGAAGCATTGAACTTCCTGGTTTGCGCACGTCGCCGCGTCATCGTCGCCGTCACCACGTCACCGCGTTTTCTGTCCGCGGAGATTTTGGTCTGATGGTGTGTACACACATCAGACCAAAATCTCCCAGCAGACATGTCCGATGAAAACAGTCCGCAAATCGTTTTCATCGGACATGTTCGGTCGTGTGTACGGGGCCTAAGAGAGGCTAAAAGCCAATCAGTTTTGTTGCATACATGAGTGAGTAAGCAGAGGGATGACCCTAATCAGTCTACTTCTTCTTTTTCCGCTATCTATTCAGCAAGTTGTGGTTGGAGGGAATACGCCGCTATATTCCTTACATGTTAGTGGTATCCTCCACCTAACTGTGCTGTGGTGCAGAGCTGCATTAATCACATTACTGGATAACCAAAAATTACAAAGTTTGAGCAGATAAAACAGGTCCATTGTGTATATTTCATGTGTGTATTTAGAAGTTTTCCTGCAGTTCAGCATTTACTTCCTTTGACATTTATCAGGAAAAGTGAAAAAGTGATTACAAGTCTTGCTAGTGTATATGAAATGTCAGACAAATACAATTCTCAATAAAAGATCCTAGGTATAAGCCTAGTGGAATTACTTTCTAGAAAAAAATAAGGATTTACATCCAGTAACTCTAATGCCCTGTACACACGATCGGTTCATCTGAAAACAAACCAGTGGATTTTTTCATCAGATATCCGATGAAGCTGACTTCCAGCAGTCTTGCCTACACACCATCGGTTAAAAATCTGATCGCGTTTAACGCGGTGACGTAAAACAGAACGACGTGCAGAGAAAAATGAAGTTCAATGATTCTGAGCATGCGTGGATTTTTGACCGATTTATTTCCCCATAGACGATCGTTTTTTTCTATCGGTTTTTTAACCATACGAAAAATTTAAAACAGGTTCTACTTTTTTTTTCACCGATGGGGGAAAAATCTGATGGGGCCCACACACGATCGGTTCGTCCGATGAAAACGGTCCATCGGTCCGTTTTCATCAGACAAACCGATCGTGTGTACAGGGCATAACGGATCTCTCTTATAATACTTGCTCAAAGTCTTATTTAGCAAACATAAATTCCACGAGGCTATGATTTGACATCTATTTGTTAGTCTCGTTACATAAATGTTGTCCATTGAAATCTTAAGGAATATCTTTGTTGCATGTTTGACTACCTCCTTTAAAATGATGAACCTAATGGCATACAGTTATCATGAACAGATGCTTGCTTAGAGCAAAGTGAATGGAACCTGCTAACAGGACAGCATCATTTTCCACTTGT
Organism: Rana temporaria; assembly: GCF_905171775.1. Taxonomy (NCBI): domain Eukaryota; kingdom Metazoa; phylum Chordata; class Amphibia; order Anura; family Ranidae; genus Rana; species Rana temporaria. The sequence goes on along the minus strand of NC_053491.1, from coordinate 238,023,236 downwards.
CAGTCCCCCATCAGAACTCTTTGAAAGGAAACAATAGGACATTATTGTTCAGAAGAGTATTTTCCAGTGAAATGGCTTGTCAGAGCTGGCTGTGTTCAGCTAGTGTTGGCCATCTACTGCACATGAGCAGTCACTGTGATGAGCAGGAGAAATGAAAAAGCCTCTCTTTGATGGACGCAGATTGGATCCTCAGCTACATGTGTCCTCTGGGCTGGAAGAAAAAAAAATGTTCAAAAGCTCTAAATAGCCACTAGTCAGAGCAATCCTTTCATATATATATTTAAAAGGTGAATTAAAAAACAAGACATCATGAATCGTGGAGATTGTCATGTATTTCATATTGTGTATAACAGCAAGTCATATACCATAAAATGATTATGTTCTTAGCTTGACTGAACACAATACCAAAACACATTTATTTTTATGTAGATAAATAGAAAGTAGTAGAGGTCATTACAGGTTTTGAGATGGAGTATGTCTCCAAACAAGAGAAGTTTATTCTATCCTAACTTACTGAATGATCACAATCCAGGCACTTTGACTTAGATGAACTTAAATGTGATCCATCAAAACGTTTGTCAGAATAAACACTTCTTGTTTAGAGACACATTACTGCTCAAATCCTGTGAGAGCCATTACTACTTTCTATTTAACCAATTAAGACCCGGATCTTTATGCAGGTAAAGGACCAGGCCCCTTTTTGCGATTCGGCACTGCGTCGCTTTAACTGACAATTGCGCGACGTGGCTCCCAAACAAAATTGGCGTCCTTTTTTTCCCAAAAATAGAGATTTCTTTTGGTGGTATTTGATCACCTCTGTGGTTTTTATTTTTTGCGCTATAAACAAAAATAAAGGGACAATTTTGAAAAAAATTCAATATTTTTTACTTTTTGCTATAATAAATATCCCCCAAAAATATATAAAAAAAACAATTTTTTTCCTCAGTTTAGGCCGATACGTATTCTTCTATCTATTTTTGGTAAAAAAAAAAAATAAGCGTTTATCGATTGGTTTGCGCAAAATTTGTAGCGTTTACAAAATAGGGGATAGTTTTATTGCATTTTTCTAAAAAAAAATTTTCAGCGATTTTTTTCGTGACTGCAAAATGGCTCTCACATCGGACAATTTTGACACATTTTTGGGACCATTGTCATTTTCACAGCAAAAAATGCTATAAAAATGCATTGTTTACTGTGAAAATGACAATTGCAGTTTGGAAGTTAACCACTAGGGGGCGCTGAAGGGGTTAAGTGTGACCTCATATGTGTTTCTAACTGTAGGGGGCGGGGCTGGACGTGTGACATCATTGATCGCCTTTCCCTATATCAGGGAACAGACGATCAATGACAGCGCCACAGTGAAGAACAGGGAAGCTGTGTTTACACACACCTCTCCCCGTTCTTGAGCTCAGGGGACCGATCGCGGGTCTCCGGCGGCGACCGGGTCCGCGGGTCCCGCGGCCGAGGTCACAGATCTTCGGACTGGGTCGCGGGCGCGCCGCGACCCACGGCTGGGCACTTAAAGAGGACGTACAGGTACAACACAACACAAAGCTGCAGTGAAGGTGCCCATTAACCCTAACTAGGTCTTCAAGAAGTAATTTTATAGTTTAGAAAATCAAGCACTGACATTTTCTGACAACTTTTTTTATTGTAGTTGATGTGTAGCAATGACTCTTAAAGGGGCCGCTGGAAATATACTTTGTCCTCCGTTCCTGTTCAGAGGCTGCCCACTCTGTTTCCAGTCCCAGTAGCACACTGACAAATCCAGGCTCAGTCTAGGGTTTTATTGCAGGCAACAAAAATGCAGAGAGGAGGGTCAAGGGTGCAGGATACCTAAAGCACACAAATCTTGGAGGACAGCTTCCTGAATATCTTGTCTTAGCAGTATTTAGCAATGTAGTAACATCCTCAAAAATAATACTGATGGAGAGGGGACAGTCAAGTAAATCTGTAACCCCATGGCGAGCATAATTCATAAGCAGCAACTACTGGTGTCACCCTCAAAAACTACTTCCACACTTGTAGCTACAGGCAAAAGGTCCCACCTCTCCAGTCCAGCTCCCACAGGTAGGTCTCCTTCAGGCCCCTAGGCCATAGCATCTGCTGAGTTCCAGTAGTAGGTTCTCTGAAACACATGCTTCCAAGAGGAGAAAAGACTGTACACCAGGCAGCACAGGGAGGCCAGGTGATTGTGGGGAAAGGAGTTAAAGGATCCTGTGCCTGCCTCTGAGCATCATGAGTAAAGGGGCTTTTCGCTTTATGTGATAAAAAGACAAGACTATGCTAATACAAAGGTGTGTTTGTGAAGATGCCAATTTCCTTTGGATGTGGCACTAAGGTTTTCACTGTCTATCTCTATCACGTACATAGAAAATATTTGTGATTCTTCTTCTAAAGTCAAAACGTTTTTACCTTAATGCACTCCCTGCAATAATCAAAGAAAATAACTCACACTAGCTGGTCCTTTGCCCCCACCCCCTAAATACTTATCTGTCACCTCTGTTGCTCCACCACTGCTCCCTTCTGAAGCAGTAATGGTCTCTCTTCCTGCCCTCACATAATAGACTAAGAGCAGTGGGAGCCATTGGCTTCTGTTTGCTGCTGTTCGTCAACTCCAAGGATTGAGTAGGGGGTGTGACTGAGCGACACTGTGTTTGTCTGTGGATGCACACAGTTTGGCTCAAGAGTGCACCCGCACCTGTGTCCCCATAGCACATAGCTTGCTATGGTCGCACACGCAGGAGAGAAGGAGCGGACAGTGGTAGGGGACCCCAGAAGGATGTAAGGGGTTGCTCCTTGCACAGAGCAGGTCAGTGGGGAAGTTTAGGAAAATGATAGGGACATTTAATAACACTTTAATTGCTAATCACTATGAAAATATACTAAGCTAATAAGGGTCTGTTGACATTAAGTGAACTCACATTTTTTTTTGCCATCTGTATGCTTAGGGGCAAATAAATCCTATTCTTACCAGTGACATTTATTTTACAATTGTTTTTTTGTTCTGCTTTCCTCTAGAGAAGGACATTGAGAATATAGAAAAGGATGACCTGGCTGAATGTAGAGAAATGTGTATGAATAGTGAAGTGGAGCCTTCATATCTTTACACGTTTACATGAATGAATTTGTGACATGTCACAATATATAGCAACAGGATACTTTTGATAGAAAAGTAGCTCTACCTTATATCATTAAAAAAGGTAACTTGAGATGAACTTAGAATGAAAGAACACTTTAATGGCTATTTATAAGAGTAGACACTCATTATTTTCTCCACTGTGTAAAAATGTACTTTTCCTAGCATAATAGTAAGCTAATAAAAAGTGGACCAAAGAAACCCCTTAGCAGCTCACTATGTAGTGTCTCAATGGCCACAGGGCCCACTGGCTCTAGCTACCCTGGGCAGGGCCGCTGTTAGAAATCATGGGGCCCCGTACAGCCTACCTGATGGGGCCCCCCCCAACCCCGCCTCAAAAAAGTGATATTTTAAGTGATATTTATCTTTGTCCAGGCTAATCACATTCCTTCTAACAAATGAGAGTGCTGCAGCTGACTTTAAGGATTCAATTTTCCTTAAGCCAGCACATCTATTATGCCTTTAAATCAGCTGAGGCATGCACTCCAAAAAATTATTTAAATCTGTATGACCCAATTCACACTAGCATTGCTCTCTGAAGAGTGATCTGCATGCGGATTGCTCTTCTGACAGAATTTGGCTGGTGGTGAACAGGCACTGTATCACCTCCTCAGCAGGAAACATGGTGGGTGGTTACAGTAGTTGCTTTGCGGATGCAGCATATGTACTTTGCCAACCACTACCTTTCCAGCATGAGGGCCCTTTCACACAGTGCTGCTCCACTCAGCAAGGGATCAGTGAGTGGATTCTCTGCAGAATTGGAGCTAAATGGGACAGATGTGTTCTGATTTCCAGGTCTGTTCAGTTTGCATCTGCACACAATGCACAGCCCACAGGGGAGGACTTGTGATGTCTCTATGGGTGGCCAAATGGAAATTTGGACTTGTGTCCACTCACAACAGGCAATGTGGAAGGAAGATTGACCACACTCCCAGCATCAGAAAAAAAAATTGCTTTTATATCCACATAGAAAAGCATCACAAACCCACAATACAGAGAGATAGCAGCATTTTTTTTTAAAATCTATGTACATCTGGGGCCAGATTCACGTAGATCAGCGGATCTATAGATCCGCTCGTTCTACGTGAATTAAGATCCGCTCCCGCAAGTTTAGGAGGCAAGTGGCTAATTCACAAACCACTTACCTCCAAACTTGCGACGGCGGATCCTAAATCCCCCAGCGGAATTCAAATTCCGCGGCTAGGGGAGTGTCATATTTAAATCAGGCGCGCTCCCGCGCCGATTTAAATACGCATGCGTCGTCCGGGGAATTTCCCGGCGTGCATTGCTCCCACTGACGTCAATAGGACGTCAGTGGTTGCGACGTGATCTAGACTTGCGACGCGCGTGTTCGTGAATCGGCGTACGCAAACGACGTAGGAAATTTCAAAATCGACGCGGGAACGACGGCCATACTTAACAATACTTACCCCTGCTTTTAGCATGGGTAAGTATACGACGGGTACCGCGCTACGGAAACGACGTAAGAACACAGCGTCGGGTCCGCGTACGTTCGTGAATTTCGCGTATCTCGCTGATTTACATATTATTCATTGTAAATCAGCGGGAACGCCCCCGGCGCCATTTTTAATTCAAAAAAAAGATCCGACAGTGTAACACAGTGTGACACTGTCGGATCTCAGCCCTATCTATGCGTATCTGATTCTATGAATCAGGCGCATAGATAGGACCAGAAAAAATCCGAGATACGATGGTGTATCTGAGATACACCGTCGTATCTGCTTCGTGAATCTGGGCCCTGGATTCCATCCTATATAGAGCTTTCATACAGATCATACAGATCCACATGAAAAAATGGCAGGCAGATCTAATTGTAAGGTTTGGGTGAAAGCTTCTTTAAGGAGGGGTGGTTGGTGGGTGGTTAAAAAAATGCAGCTCAGCTACATGTTTTTACTCCCCCCCCCCCCCCCCCTTCCATCCAAACAAGTAGCAAGTGTAAAGTAGCATCTCATGCTTATGATTATCATTATGATGATCACAGAACTTTAGATCCTCTATTGCTCTGCCACAGTGCCACATGGCTATTGAGTGCTGACTTTGTTATGGCTCTATTGTGTGACAGTCTGTACACACTCAGACCCAATAGCCATGTGACACTCTGGAAGAGCAATAGAGGATCTAAAGTGCTGTGATCATCCTAATGACGATAATCATGAACACAGTGGGGAGTCAGGGGGCTGTACCTTCTTTCCATGGTAGCTGGTGTGACTGTGTGCCCTTCCTTGCCTGTAGCTGTGCACCGCTGCTCGATTAAGTTTCCTGCATCCTCTCAGCCAGACAGTCACATGACTCTCTCACTCCCACCCACAGACAGCACTTACTGAGGGAGCCCTGTACACATAAATCACTCCGCCAGGGATGGTACAAGCAGAGGGCTTTATCTACCTGCGCCCCCCGAAAATGGAAATAAAGTCCCTTCAGTTATTTCACTTCCTGGGCCCCTCTATTGCCCTAATGGGGCCCAGGATTATGTAAGTACACCCTAAAAAGCAAGCAGGAACATGGGTGGTTTAGAAAAACATTTTAATATATTCTGTCAGAATTTAACTATAAAGCTTCCCGGGCCCCCTAGCTGAGCCGGGCCCGGTACATCAGGGCTGGCTGTACTGCCCTATCAGCGGCCCTGACCCTGGGTGTCCTCATGATGCACAGCAGTATTCATTAGACATGTGCACACTCACATTCGCTTTCGTCCGAAAAATACATTTATTTAGTTACTCCCGAAATTCGTTTTTATTCATTTTGTTTTTCGTTAAATAAATCCATTCGTCCAAAAATCCAAATTAATTAAGGTTGAATCTGTCATTGAAGCCTTATGGTGTCTGTCGAATGTTCTAAGAAAAAAAAAAAAAAAGATTCAACAAAATCGTAAAGAAATAAAAAAATATTTGACGGAGCAACGAAACTGTTTTTCTATGTTGAATCTCTATGTATGTCTCTCTATGTCGAATCTTCATGTCTCTCTATGTCGAATCTTCATGTCTCTCTATGTCTAATCTTCATGTCTCTCTATGTCGAATCTTTTCTCTCTATGTCGAATCTTTTCTCTCTATGTCAAATCTTTTCTCTCTATGTCGAATCTTCTTCATGTCTCTATAATGTCAAATCTTTTCTCTTTATGTAGAATAATATTGGACTAATAGAGTTAAGGTTAGGCACATTCGACCGCAACGAAAACGAAAATTAAGCATTTGTTTATGTCGGATCTTTCATTTTTTGTTTTCTGTGCTTTCGTTATCGTTTCTTAAAACGATAACGAAAATACCTGAAATTCGGACGAAAATGTATTCGGACGAAAACGAATGCACGTCTAGTATTCATTGGGAGGACTCCACTTTTAAAGAAAATCCTTATGAAAAGATACATGACATTACTGACTTGTTTTGCTGCTCACTGTGTTGATAGTTCAGGTTTCCAGATGCATTTACGACAAAAAAAAGAGATAAATAACATTTGTTTTTAAAATATATAACATGGTAACTTTCTACTATGCTATTTGATTGGAAAACTACAATGGTTGTTGGACATTTTATCCATTTTGGGGCAGATCCAGAGAGAGAGTACGCCGGCGTATCTACTGATACGCCGGCGTACTTTCAAATTACCCACGTCGTATCGTAATCCTCAAACCAAGATACAACGGCATCTGGGTTTGATCCGACAGGCGTACGGCTTTGTACGCTTTCGGATCGCAGATGCAATACTTCGGCGTCCGCTTGGTGGAGTTTGCGTCGTTTTCCGCGTCGGGTATGCAAATTAGCTTTTTCCGACGATCCACGAACGTACGCGCGGCCGTCGCATTCTTTTACGTCGTCTCTAGTTGGCTTTTTCCGGCGTATAGTTAAAGCTGCTATTTTGCGGCGTATAAATAGACTTGCCATGTTAAAGTATGGCCGTCGTTCCCGCGTCGAAATTTGAATTTTTTTTTTTCGTAAGTCGTCCGTGAATAGGGATGGACGTAAGTCACGTCTAAGTTCAAAAAATGACGTTGTTGCGACGTCATTTTGCGCAAAGCACAGCGGGAAATTTTAAAAAGGAGCATGCGCAGTTCAATCGGCGCGGGGACGCTCTTCATTTAAATGAATCACGCCCCCTACCCGGCGATTTGAATTTCGCCGCCAGAAATACACTACGCCGCCATAACTTACGGCGCGAAATCTTCCTGGATTCAACTTAAAGCCAGGTAAGATATGGCGGCTTAGCGTATCTCTGATACGCTGCGCCTATCCAATTCTATGTGGATCTGGCCCTTTATTTTTGTTTTCCAGTGTTCCAAGTTTATAAATTGGCCTTTTTTAGCATTTTGTTTTTCATTTTATGAAATCTTTATTTAATACAGGTCACTTTCCTACCTTTTTAGTTTTCTAGAGCATGCTGGGTTTTCCAGTGAGAAAAAGCAACCTGGCCCTTTCCAGTTTTTTGTTGACTGCTTGTGTCCAAATGAAAATCCTTATAGATGGAAAACATATCAGGAGAGACTTTAGAGACTTAAAGTATTTGTAAATGCAGCATTCCATGCATTAAGATAAAAAACCTTTTGTGTGCAACAACCCCCATAATACTTACCTGAGCCTCATCTCTATCCAGCGATGTTGCACGAGAGACTCAGCTGTCCGGGACTCTTCCTCCTCATTGACTGAGACAGCAGCGAAGCGCCATTCGCTTCCGCTACTGTCAATCAAATTAAGCGAGCCAATGAAGAGAGAGAGGGTACGGGGCCGAACCGCTGCTCCTTGTCTGAATAGACACAGGGAGCTGCTTCTCAGCTTGGATGCCCCCATAGCAAGCTGCTTGCTATAGGGGTACTCAACAGGAGGGAGGGACCAGGAGCACCAAAGAGGAACCCGAGAAGAGGAGGATCCAGGCTGTTCTGTGCAAAACCACTGTACAAAACAGATAAGTATAACACGTTTGTTATTCTTACACAAAAAAAAATGAGACTTTAGTATCACATTAACATTTAGGCTGCATTCACACCTTGGCGTATTTATGCCCGACGCCCGACGCTCTATATATACTATATATATAGACATATCTATCTATCTATCTATCTATCTATCTATCTATCTATCTATCTATCTATCTATCTATCTATCTATATCTCTCTCTCTATATATATATATATATATATACTATACATTCCCTTAAAAGAAAATGATACGCTGTGGTATAGATTTTTTATATGTTAACATGGTAGGCAAAGCAAATAAAAAAGTGGAGAACATTATAGTTTGTGTGTTACTTTTGAGGTCACCAATTATTTCTGTAACATCTGACGTTATTTCAAGCTATATTTAGTTTAAAACTACAGGATGTAAAGTACAGTTCTCTTTCCCTGCTTCAACTAGTCATCTAGGGCTATAATTCCAAATCACTGTGGAGATTGACTCTTAGGGAACTATTTATAGATCTAAATCCCTGTCTTTTATTCACAAACTTTACCCTATTTTGACATATATGTGTTCCTCCAGTTCATAAGTTTAAAAGTTTGCAATATCCAAGTGATTGAAATGATAAAAATCTGACAGATTGGCTAAAATTCATAACAAAAGAAATGTATAATTAAAGTGATACTAAAGTCTTGTTTTTTTATCTTAAAAAATAACAAATATGTCATACTTACTTACTTGCAGTGATTTTGCACAGAGCAGCCTGGATCCTCCTCTTTCTGGGTCCCTCTCCTGTGCTCCTGGCCCCTTCCTCCTGTTGAGTGCCCCCACAGCAAGCAACTTGCTATGGGGACACCTGAGCCGAGCTGCAGCTCTGTGTGTCCATTCAGACATGGAGCAGCACTTCGGCACCGACCCTCTCTCTCCTGATTGGCTAACTGACTTTGATTGATAGCAGCAGGAGTCAATGGCACTGCTGCTGTGTCTCAGCTAATCAGGAGGCAGAATCCCGGATGGCCAAGGCACTTGTGTACAGCGCTGGAGGAAGATCACGTTTAGGTAAGTATTATGGGGGCTAAGGGGGGCTGCTAGACACAGAAGGCTTTTTATCTTAATGCATAGAATACATTAAGATAAAAAAACTTTCTGATTTTACAACCACTTTAACCACTTCAGCCCCGGAGGATTTGGCTGCCAAATGACCGGGCCACTTTTTGCGATTCGGCACTGCGTCACTTTAATTGACAATTGCGCGTGTAACATGGCTCTCCAAACAAAATTGACGACTTTTTTTCCCCACAAATAGAACTTTCTATTGGTGGTATTTGATCACCTCTGCGGTTTTAATTTTTTGCGCTATAAACAAAAATAGAGCGACAATTTTGAAAAAAAAGCTATATTTTTTAATTTTTGCCATAATAAATATATAATTTTTCCTCAGTTTAGGCCGATACGTATTCTTTTACATATTTTTGGTTTAAAAAATCGCAATAAGCGTTTATTGATTGGTTTGCGCAGAAGTTTTAGTGTCTACAAAATAGGATATAGTTTTATGGCATTTTTATATATATATTTTTTTTTTACTAGTAATAGTGGCGATCAGCAATTTTTATCATGACTGCGACATACGGTGGACACATCGGACACTTCTGATGCTATTTTGGGACCATTGTCATTTATACAGCGATCAGTGCTATAAAAATGCACTGATTACTGTGTACGTTACACTGGCGGTTAAGGGGTTAACCAGTAGGGGGCGGGGAAGGGGTTAAGTGTGTCTTAGGGAGTGAGTCTAACTGTGCGGGGGCTGGGCTACGAGTGACACGACACTGATCACCGATTACAGGGAGCAGAAAATCAGTGTCATGTCACTAGACAGAACAGGGAGATGCCTTGTTTAAACTGGCCTCTCTCCGTTCTGCTGCTCCATGACACCATCGCGGGACACCTTCGGACATCGAGTCCGCGGGACCCGTGGGCATGGTCACAGAGCTCGCGGCAGGGGTGCACATGCTCCTGCATGGCGCAAGAAACATATATATATATATATATATATATGTATATATGTATGGTGCACAGGGCCGGCCCTATGATGGGACCGGGTGGTACCATTGGTACCAGGCGGCATTTTTAGGGGAGCGGCATTCTGACGTCCGCCAGCCAGCCAGCCCGCCCAGTCCGCTGCCTGTGAGGATCGGAGCAGTCAGCAAGTGAGAAGGACAACAGGTGTTGTCAGAGCCGCCATCAGGGGGGTACTTGCGCTGCCATCAGGGGGGTACTTGCGCCGCCATCAGGGGGGTACTTGCGCCGCCATCAGGACAGCCTGCCGTGCGCGGCACCCGGGTGCTATATAGGAGGAGAGGAGAAAGTTTCACAAGCACCCGCCGCCCCCCCCGCTGGCTGGAAGGAGATGCGACAGTATCCATCCTGAGGCCGCTGCCTGCCAGAACGCTGCGCTCTGTGTCCTGTCACTACCTTTCCCCAGCCCCTTCCTCACTTCACTGTGTCCGCCTGTTTAATCCCACACTGCGCTGCCATTTGGATCCGCCTAACCCCTCCCACTCCTACTCCCTGCATTGCCCACAGTTTGCAATTAAAGGGGATCTACAAGCAGCTGGGCGGGAGATTTAATACAACTATAGCTGCCTAAGCCACCCAAGGGGATGCAGTCTGAATGGGGGAGGCAATAAATGGTGAACAATCCTTTTGCCCCCACCATCACTTGCTCTGCCCCCTTCTCCCTCCCTCTCTCCCCTTCTTACCCCCCCTCACACACACACACTGTCTCTCTGCCCTTTTCTCTCATACCTCTTTTTCTCTCTCTTTCTCGCCCCCCCATTCTTTTTCCCCTCTCACTCTTTCATCTACCTTTCTCTCATCCTCCTTCTCTCCCCCCTTTTTCTCCACCTCTCTTCCTCCCTCCTATCTCCTGTCTTTAGCTCCCTCTATTTTTTTCTCCGAACCCCCCCCCCCCCACCCCACCGCATGGTCCCCCCAACAGTCTCAATCCTTTTCCTCAGTCCTCACCCTGTTGTCCCCCTCTATTTCTCACTTTCTCTCCCTCCTCTCCATCGTTCTCCCCCCATATATTTTCTCTTACCCCCATCTCTTTTTCCCCTCCTCTCACTCGCTCTATCTTTGCCCCTTCTACCTCCCTCCAGCTTGTTCCCCTCCCTTTCTCTCTTGTTCCCATATCTCTTTTTCTCCTCCTGCGTTTCTTTTCTTTCCCTTCCTCTCTCTCATCCACCTTCTTTCCCTCTCATATTTCCCCTTCCTCTTTTCATTTCCCCTCTCTCTTTTTCTCTCCCCACCAACCCCAACACTGCCCCCTTTCCCCCCTCTTTCTTTCATCTTTCTCCTCTTTAGCCATCCTCTCCTTTTCCCCTTTCTCCCCCCCCTCTCTTTTGTCCCCCTCCCCCCCTCTCTTTTGTCCCCCTTTCTCCCCCCCCCCCTTCTCTCTGTCTCTCTCCATTTCCCTCCTTCCTCTATCTCCTTCTCTTCACTCTCTCTCATATCTCACCTTAACTTCCCCAGACATGTCCTGGGGGGGGGGGGGTTGCCAACCCTGTTAACCACCTCCCCAATGCAGAATTCCAGCCTGTCCATTGCTGGCTAGCCTTGGAATTAGAAGCGGCATAACATCAAATCTCATGATGTCTACAAAATGTAAGTCATCTCAAATTGTATTGTATTTATTTTACCACTTTAACCATGACCACTTTTCGCTGTGGCACACATAGCATAGCCTCTAGCAATGAATCAGGGAGCCACATTGTGTGATGTAACCTCTAGCAACCAGTCAGTGAGCGGTAACCTTTGGCAACCAATTGTGGTAGCTGCCTGATTTGATGCAGTAAACTGATTTTAAGTCTAGCTGCTATCTATTGTATGTCTCAGAACACCGGGGTGATCTTTATCACAGGTCAAATGGAGTTTGTTTTTTATGATGTGGGGTTGGAGAGCGGAATTGCATGAAGGGGGCCCAAGAAAATGTTTGCCCAGGGTCCAGTTAATATTAAAGACGGCCCTGCCTTGGTGCAAGCATCATTAGAGTGTCATTAAAAAAGCCAGAGCATCCCCCTCGCTCCTCTTGATTCCCTGCTGCTAGGTTGCCTTGCAATGTGATTGGCCGGGACCCGGGCGGGGGGTGGTCAGTTCGTCGACATTAAACATTGACCCAGCCCTAGCAGGTGCAGCAGGAAGCTAGATACTAGAAAGCAGCATGGATGGTAAGTAAAAAAATTATAATAAGTGCTGCTGTGCCCCTGTGCCGCCTGTAGATTTGGATTTTATAAACAACAAAAAAACGACAATTTAAAAAAATGTATATATATATATATATATATATTTTTAACTTTTTGCTATAATAAATATCCCAAAAATGTATAAAAAATGTATTTCTTCATCAGTTTAGGCCAATATGTATTCTTCTACATATTTTTGGTACCAAAAAAAAACACAATTAGAGTACGTTGATTAGTTTGCGCAAAATACATTGTGGCCACCGGCAATGCACAGGTCCCTTTACACTCCTGGATACATGTATAGAGCCATGACACATACTCTTTATACTCCTATATACATGTATAGAGCCATGACAGGTCCTCTATCTACATGTATAGAGCCATGACAGGCCCTCTTTATACTCCTATTATACATGTATGGAGCCATGACAGGTCCTCTTTATATTCCCATATACATGTATAGAGCCATGACGGGTCCCCTTTAGTTATCATGATATTAAATAATGAATGTGGGGGCCTTTTGGGGGGGCAGCATTTCATTCTTGGTCCCAGGCAGCACAATGTCTTGGGCCGGCACTGATGGCGCATATCTACATGCCACGGTCGGCAAGTGGTTAATGACAACCACTTTAAGCGCTTCAATACCGGACACTTTTGCCCACTTCCTGTCCAGGCCAATTTTCAGCTTTTAGCACTGTCACACTTTGAAAGACGATTGTGCGGTCATGCAACATGGTACCCATATGAAATTTGTATCATTTTTTTTCACACAAATAGAGCTTTCTTTTGGTGGTATTTAATCACCACTGGGTTTTTTATTTATTTATAAATTTTTTCCTTCAGTTATAACATTTTGCAAATAAATACCGTAATCTTTCTTCATAAATTTATGTCAAAATGTATACTGCTATATTTCTTTAGTGAAAAAAAACAAACAAATTAGTGTTTATTATTTAGTCTGTGGGAAAGAGTCCACAAACTATGGTGTGTATATATATATATATATATATATATATATATATATATATATATATATATATATATATTGAAAAAAATGGAACACTCCTGATGTACTGATGGTCTATCTCATTTCTTGAGCCCTAAAAATGCCAGGACTGTACAAATATCCCCCGAAAGACCCCCTTTTTGAAAAGTAGACAGTCCAAGGCAGGCCCGGACTGGGACAAAAATAGACCCGGGCACTTTAGACTGAGCAGCCTGAGGGGGGAGGTTGATGATGGGATGTGGGGTTCCAGGATGTGTGGATAACAGTACCCTTTTTAGTTTAATCTGACAGATTGGGGCTAATTTGGATCAGAGCTGCCATATGATTCTGTTTTTTTGTCTTAATTTAACTCTGGTTTTGATGCTATTTTCATGAAAATAGAATGAAGCAGCACAAGATGAGGATTGGTCTAATCCAGAAAGAATTTTAGAGTGTCAGGTACATAAAAAAATATAAACTTTCAACTTCACACTTTATAAAGTAAATGCTGTAAACCACTTATAAAAGTTAGAAATCAACTGAGCTTTGCGCCATCACACCTCACGTCAGTCCAATTCCTGCACCTTCACACCTCAGATCAGCCCCAATTCCTGCACCATCACACCTCAGATCAGCCACAATTCCTGCTCCTTCACACCTCAGATCAGCCCCAATTCCTGCACCATCACACCTCAGATCACCCCAATTCCTGCACCTTCATACCTCAGATCACCCCAATTCCTACTCCTTCACACCTCAGATCAGCCCCAATTCCTGCTCCTTCACACCTCAGATCACCCCAATTCCTGCACCATCACACCTCAGATCAGCCCCAATTCCTGCTCCTTTACACCTCAGATCACCCTAATTCCTGCACCATCACACCTCAGATCAGCCCCAATTCCTGCTCCTTCACACTTCAGATCAGCCCCAATTCCTGCACCATCACACCTCAGATCACCACAATTCCTGCACCTTCATACCTCAGATCACCCCAATTCCTGCTCCTTCACACCTCAGATCACCCCAATTCCTGCACCATCACACCTCAGATCAGCCCCAATTCCTGCTCCTTTACACCTCAGATCAGCCCCAATTCCTGCTCCTTCACACCTCCGATCACCCCAATTCCTGCACCTTCACACCTCCGATCACCCCAATTCCTGCACCTTCATACCTCAGATCAGCCGAATTCCTGCACCTTCATACCTCAGATCAGCCCAATTCCTGTACCTCTGCACCTCAGATCAGCCCAATTCCTACACCATCACACCTCAGATTAGCCCAGTTTCTACACCATCACACCTCAGATCAGCCCAATTCCTACACCAACACTCCTAAGATCAGCCCAATTTCCTGCACCTTCACACCTCCGATCAGCCCAATTTCCTTCACCTTCACACCTGAGATCAGCCCAATTCCTGCACCATCATACCTCAGATATGACTGGCTCTGTAAGGTTTTATAACTGTCTCCGTGAGTAATGCTTTTCAACTGGGTTTGTTAGAACTGCAAAGCCAGTTATAAAGCATTACAGAGCCTGTTATAAAGGAGTATTGCTTTATAACCGGATTTTTGATTATTACTTTTTGTAGTCCTTCCAAAGCCTGTTAAATGCTTCATCCACAGTCAACTTTTCTGGGTATAATGGTCTCGAGCCAGCACAGGGCTGCTGAGGAAGAGGACAGCAGGTACACAACGATTAATCAGACTGCAGTTACTGAGGAAAAGAAAAGTTCATAGTTACTATTAGCAAAAGAAGCACACTCTGGCCTGGAACATCTGATCAGGAGCATCAGATCTCACCCCTTCACTGGTGGGAAAGGAGGTGGGCATACACCAACTGCACTGCTTTTCTTATAAGCGGCCACAGAACCTCTTTGGATGCTGGTGTCAGGTAAGCAAAAGCTGAGCGATAAGGACACCCTGAGTTTACCCAGACCAGTAGAGAGCAGAACCGGGTCACAACAGTTACAGCCAGACAGGAAGGCACTAAATCATGAGCAGGATCTAGATCAAAGAGAAGAAGAGGTAGATGAAGGCAATAAGGTACAGAATTGATGGCAGAATCTTGGTCAAGAGTCTGGGCTGAGGTTGGTATCCCAGTTAGGCAGCAGACATAGACATAAACAGGCAGGGGTAGTCCAGAGGCAGGTCAGGTGAAAAATGGGTCAACGGCACAATCAAACAGGGTTCAGAATCAAGGATAAGAGATACCAGTGAAAAAAAACATCCAGCAATGATCGCATGCCGGCCTCAAATTTAAATAGTCTACTAGGCATTATAATCTGTAGTGGACATGCCTGTGTATCCACGGGTACATATTCCTTTTTGTGAGCATGTACATACTTGCACACTCAGTAAGGCTTCCATGAATGAAAATATGTGCACATTTATACACTTGTGAAGGCTGACAAGAGGTTCCTGACATTACCTTTAGTTATAAGAACTCAGGTTTTTTCCCCCCACATCAAAGCAGAGAAACCTGGCTCCCTTGTCAGTAGCACTGCTGTTCTTCTTACCAGTCCCTATGACTCTGTCGCCCAGCTCGCCTGTCTTTCTCAGTTTACTCAGCCTTTAGTGGCAGTGCCCTGTTGCATAGCCCACTCATGGACTCGGCATAAGGGTTCTCTCCCTGGTTGAGATCTCCTGTCAATAGAATCCTGGCTGGGGCACCTCTGACCCCTGGTTGAGACGTCCTGTCTCCAACATGCAAGCTGTCTCCAAACTGGGAGCCCTGAGCTATCCTCTGGCTTAAGTATATATTGGCCCTGCACACCTGTGTACTCACACAGGCTGCAGGCATCCAGTAAAATCAAGACACAGGATTGAAGGTTCTGTCCCACCCAAGACACTGTGGAACCTTCAAGTTCCAGGCCCCAGTCCAGGTTTACAAAATTCAAAGAAAGACAAAAACACAGCTTTCTCTGCTCAGGAGCAAAAGTCTGTAACCTTGCATTAAGCCTTAAAGGAATACTGTGTCATTTTCTACTAGATTTTGCACAGCGGCTGGACCTCGCCCTGTCACAACACTTTAACGAAAATCATGGTTATAGCTTGTTTGGGGTGATATAAAATGTTTGAAATGTTTTGGTGAAAAAAACTAATAGGTAATAGTTCACCTTAAAATATGTCAAAAAGGGTGAACTAATTGTCTAGTGCAGCCTAATAAGTAAGGAAAACTGTTGGAAATTATATTTCTCATGAAAAAAAGATCAAAATAGCAATTTTGACCTTTATAAAAAGGTCCTTTAAATGTTAGGTTCTCTGCAATGAGATGTCATTAACTGCCAATAAGGCAATATTGGAAGGAAAGGAAATGATACTTAAAGTGTAGGCGTAGGAAAAGATATACATTATAGTGAACCATCTTACCAGCCAAAATGAGCCAGAGACCCCTGGCAGATATTTGATCTGACCATTTACTTTCCTGCACTGTGGTCAAAGCAATAACATTTGCTCAAAACTGAGATAGGATAATTAAGGAGCAGTGGCTAATTCATAAGATCATCTTCATCTTCCCCTAAAATACATGCAAAAGGGAGGAATTGGGGTGTGTGTCAGGCTCTAGAATTTCTGTCCGGTATTTTTCACCATTTGTTTCCCTACTGACTAAGGAGTCTCCCCCACTTACTGGAAGAACAGGAAGTAATGGACAATTTCTCCAAAGGGTACACAAACAAAAACACGTTTATGGTAGACCTAGGAAGGGTTAGATTGGGGGTGCCCAAGACAGCTATGTATGTGGCCCAACACAAAATCGTAAACGTACTTAAATATTTTGATTTTTTATTTAGATTTTTTTGTAAAAATGCATTTACACCAAGCGGAAGCGTCAGAAGAAAAACAGTGTCTCTTTACTGGACTTTTATAAGTTTTAATCTTCCCAAAGAAAAATACCCCACTCTTCACAATCTCAACTTATTAATATCATCAGTTTTAAGCAGCACCTACAGTCGTGCTCAAAAGTTTGCATATCCTGGCAGAAATTGTGCAATTTTGGCATTATTTTGGAAAATATGACTAATCATGACTAAAACAATCTTTTATTTTAGGATAGCAACCACATAAAGCCGTTTATTATCACATCGTTTTTGGATCCTTTTTAAATCATAATGATAACAAAAATCACCCAAATGGCCCTGATAAAACGTTTATATACCCTTGAATGTTTGACATTGGTACAGACTCAGAAGGTGGCACACACAGGTTAAAATAGCAATTAAAGGTTAATTTCCCACATTTGTGTCTGTGTATAAATAGTCAATGAGTTTGTTAGCTCTCACATGAATGCACTAAGCAGGCTAGACACTGAGCTATCAGGAGGTAGAAAATAACAGTCAAAAGACCTGCGTAACAACGTAATGAAACGTTACAAAGATGGAAAAGGATATAAAAAGATATCAAAAGCCTTGAATATGCCAGTCAGTACTGTTTAATAACTTATTAAGAGGTTGAAAATTAGGGGCTCTTTTGATACCAAGCCTGGGTCAGGTAGACCAAGAAAGATTGCAGCCACAACTGGTGGAAGAATTGATCAGGATACAAAGAAAAACCCACAGGTAACCGCAGGAGAAATACAGGCTGCTCTCCAAAAAGACGATTCAAGCATACTTGAACAAAAAAGAGCTGCATGGTTGAGTTGTCAGAAAGAAGCCTTTAATGCACCAATGCCACAAAAAAAGCCAATGAGGCATGTCAAGGTGTTGGGCATATTGTAACCAGGCTTTTTTTGTGGAACTTGTACAGTAAAGGTTTCTTTCTGGCAACTTGACCATGCAGCTCTTTTTTTCAAGTATCATCGTATTGTTCTCCTTAAAAACAACCACACCATCTTCTTCCAGAGCAGCCTGTATTTCTCCTGAGGTTACCTGTGGGATTTCCTTTGTATCCCGAACAGTTGCTGTGGCAGTTGTGTCTGAAATTTTTCTTGAACTACCTGACCTTGGCTTGGTATCAAGAGATCCCCAAATTGTACACGTATTAAGTGATTAAACAGTGCTGACTGGCATATTCAAGGCTTTGTATATCTTTCTATATCCTTCTCCATCTTTCTAAAGTTTCATTACCTTGTTACGCAGGTCTTTTGACTGTTCTTGTCTACCTCCTCATGCTCAGTGTCTAGCCTGCTTAGTGCATCCATGTGGGAGCTAACAAACTCATTGACTATTTATACACAGACCCTAATTGTGATTTAAAAAGCCACAAATGTGGCAAATTAACATTTAATTGCCATTTTACCTGTGTGTACCACTTTTTGTGTCTGTACCAAGGAAAAACATTCCAGGGTATATAAACTTTTTATCAGGGCCATTTGGGTTAATTTTTGTTATTATTATGATTTAAAAAGGATCCAAAAAAACATGTGATAATAAATGGTTTCATGTGATTGCTATCCTTAAATAAAAGACAGTTTTTTGGCATGATCAATATAATATTAATATAATGTTAATATAATATAATGTATGTTTTGTAACTGGAAATATACATACTGTACATCCATAGTTAACCATACATTCTTGTTGTTGGGGGAGTCCATCATCTTAGACTCAGTGACAATCCAGGTTTTTTTTTTCATTTACTGAGCATAAAATAGAAAAAGTATTACATTTGCCTACAGTTCTTTTAGCACAATTTTTGCCAAGAATATACTGGTACTTTATTTATTTAAACAAAACAGCATTCTAGTTACGGCCCTTAACTTTTAAATTAGAACAAATAACATGGGAAAATGGAAGCAAGAATACTGTGTAGTATGGGTAATTAAAACGGCATTAATCTTTCCATTTACCAAGCCACTGTTAAGTACCAAATGAATGGATGTTTGTAAACTACTAAGCTGATCATTGTTGTCTTCAGTGGAAATACCCATAGTAATTAAATCTTGCTGTAACCTCCTGTTCCTTTCAGAAGTAAAACAGATTGACTATAGCCAGCATTACATTGCATACAAGGTGAACCTTCAATATTTAAACACATGAAACTGCTGAAATTACCATGTGTTCAAATAAATGATATACTTGATTCTAAATTTGTTATGGCTAGGAGTTATTAATCAAACTAATGAATACCTAATAATTCTTCTGTGAGCAGTTGGCGGATAATTATAATAGCATAGTTAGCATATCGTTTCGTTTATACATTTTTAGATTTGTGTGGCAGGCTTTAAAAAAAATGTAATTATGGTTTTAATTTCTTTTTTACTGATTTAAATTTTATGTACACATATATATACATATACAGTATATATACACTCACCGGACACTCTTTAGGTACACCTTGCTATTACATGTTTGGACCCCCTTTTGCCTTCAGAACTGCCTTAATTCTTTGGGGTATAAATTCAACTTGGTGTTTGAAACATTCCTCAGAGATTTTGGTCCATATTGATATCATAGCATCACACAGTTGCTGCAGATTTGTTGTCTGCACATCCATGATGCAAATTTCCTGTTCCACCACATCCCAAAGGGGCTCTATTGGATCTGGTGACTGTGGAGGCCATTGGAGTACAGTGAACTCATTGTCATGTTCAAGAAACCAGTTTGAGATTATACGAGCTTTGTGACATGGGACATTATCCTGCTGGAAGTAGCCATCAGAAGATGGGTACACTGTAGTCATAAAGGGATGGACATGGTCAGCAACAATACTCAGGTAGGCTGTGACGTTGAAACGATGCTCAATTGGGGCCCAAAGTGTGTCAAGAATATATCCTCCACACCATTACACCACGAGCCTGAACTGTTGATACAAGGCAGGATGGATCCATGCTTTCATGTTGTTTACGCCAACTACTGATCCTACCATCTGAATGTCGTAGTTGAAATGGAGACTTATCAGACCAGGCAACATTTTTCCAATCTTCTATTGTGCAATTTTGGTGAGCCTGTGTGAATTTTAGCCTCAGTTTCCTGTTCTTAGCAGACAGGAGTGGCACCCAGGGTGGTCTTCTGCTGCGGTAGCCCATCTGCTTAATGTGTTACTAAACCCACAACAGTAAAATCTACCTGTATATGCAGCATAGCATACTTGTTATGCTCACTGTGGAACTTAAGGAGTTAATCCTCTGCATTGTGTAAAAAGGCTGTTTTATCCTGTATGCACAGATCCTTCCCTTCTTTCAGTGTCTATCTTGGGAAGGCCAGTAGCCAATTTGCACATGCACAGTTGTGTTTTTTTTTTATGCTGGAGAGAACAGAGCTAAACATGTCACATGATATTGGCATCATACATGTGGGCGTTTATACAGACTGCAGTGTAAATCTCCTCCTACCTAAACTATGATGAACAGATGAACTATTTTCATATTACTGGGTTTAGTAACACTTTAAGGGGGGGAATCCTTTCCGGTCCTTAAGTGGTTAAAAATGCTACCTGGAAGAATAAGCATTAAATGTTGTAAATTAAATTTAGCAAGAATGCTTGCATAGAAGGTAGAACTATAGAGGGGAATACCATGGACAGAAGAACTAACTTAGGTGTAGTCAGCAGCTAATTACAGAAAAAGAGCTTAGAACAGGGCAAACGTACTCTACTTTACAATGCATCAGCAATGAAAGGGGGAGTAAAAAACAACTTCTCATTACAACTGCCAAGCAAGCTTGCTTAAAGTGTTACTAAACCCACAACAGTAAAATCAGTCTGTACTGTATATGCAGCATAACATGCTTGTTATACTCCCTGTGGAACTTAAGGTGTTAATCCTCTGTATTGTGTAAAAAGGCTGTTTTATCCTGTATGCACAGATCTTTCCCTCCTGCACTGTCTATCTGGGGAAGGCCAGCTAACACAGGCAGACCTGCACATGCTCAGTTGTGTCTCTTATGCTGTAAAGAATATTTCCTTGTTGAGCCAGGTCACATGATATTGGCATCACACATGAAACTGTGCAGTTTATCACTGACCATGGTATACAGTTCAACCAGAAAAGTATATAGTGGCAATATTTTATTGTAAAAAGAAAATTTATAAGCTGTGGGCACTGTGGGGGGGGCTGATGAACTATTGGCCATTATCTGTAAACCCTAGAGATATCTGTGCATGAAAATCCCAGTAGATCAGCAGTTTTTGAGTCCCGCGATCGGTCCCCGGAGCTGATCGGGCCCCTTTTATAGGGGGACACAATCGATGATGTCACACCTACAGCTACACCCCCCTACAGTTGTAAACACACTTAAGGTCACACATAACCCCATCAGCGCCCCCTGTGGTTAACTCCCAAACTGCAATTGTCATTTTCACAATAAACAATGCATTTTAAATTATTTTTTTGCTGTGAAAATGACAATGTTCCCAAAAATGTGTCAAAATCGCCGCCATTAGTAGTAAAAAATTATTTTTTTATAAAAATGCAATAAAACTATCCCCTATTTTGTAAACGCTAGAAATTTTGCGTAAACCAACCCGATAAACGCTTTTTGGTAGGTAGAAGAATACGTATCGGCCTAAACTGAGGACATTTTTTTTAAATATATTTTTGGGGGATATTTATTATAGCAAAAAGTAAAAAATATTGCATTTTGTTCAAAATTTTCGCTTTATTTTTGTTTATAGCGCAAAAAATAAAAACCGCAGAGGTGATCAAATACCACCAAAATAAAGCTCTATTTGTGGGAAAAAAAGGACGCCAATTTTGTTTGGGAGCCACGTCGTACGACCGCGCAATTGTCAGTTAAAGCGACGCAGTGCCGAATCGCAAAAAGGGGCAAGGTCCTTTAGCTGCATTTTGTCCTGGGTCTTACGTGGTTAATGGCTGTGTGTTGAGTTATTTTGAGGGGACAGCAAATTTACACTGTTATACTTTACATTGTAGCAAAGTGTAATTTCTTCAGTGTTGTATAAAATATTTGCCAAAATGTGAGGGGTGTACTAATTTTTGTGAGATACTGTACTAATATACTCACAAACATGGAAGAATACATTTTCAGCATGCATTGTCAAGAGATTGTTAAGAGGAATCTCACCAAACCAAAGACTTAGGCCCCATACACACGAGAGAATTTATCCGCGAATACGGTCCAGCGGATCGTTTCCACGGATAAATCCTCTCGAGGATTTCCTGCGGATTTCTATGCGATGGAGTGTACACACCATCGCATTGAAATCCGCGCCGAAATCCTCTGGCGATGACGCGGCGACGTGCGCAACGCTGTCATATAAGGAATTCCACGCATGCGTCGAATCATTACGACGCATGCAGGGGATCCCTTCGGACGGATGGATCCGGTGAGTCTATACAGACCAGCGGATCCATCCATTGGGATGGATTCCAGCAGATGGATTTGCTTGGCATGTCAGCAAATATTCGATCTGCTGGAATCCATCCCAGGGGAGAAATATCCGCGGAAACAGATCCGCTGGCGTGTACACACCATAGGATCTATCCGCTGAAACCCATCTGCTGGGATTTTTCAGCGGATGGATTCTATGGTGTGTACGGGGCCTAATAGATTAAAGCAGAACATTTTTTTTTAACATTAGATTCACGCTTCCGGGTATGGTCTTCGGGACTGGGCGTTCAGTCTTCCAACAGGCTTCCGACGGTCGCATACATCGCGTCACGAGTAGCCGAAAGAAGCCGAACGTCGGTGCGGCTCTATACGGCGCCTGCGCACCGACGTTCGGCTACTTTCGGAAAATCGTGACGCGATAGATGCGACTGTCGGAAGCCTGTCGGAAGACTGTCAATCAAATAGGAACGCCCAGTCCCGCAGCCCATACCCGGAAGCGGTGGAGAAGATCGCTCTCTAAAACAGTAAGTACTGCTTCGATTTTAAAAAAACTACCCGATTCCCCTTGACAAAATGAGCATGAATCTAATGTTAAAAATTAACATTTCCGGGTGAACCTCCACTTTAAGATAATGATATTATTGACTATCTTGTGTGATAGTTAAACTCTAATGCCTTGTACACAAAATCGGAATTTCAGATGAAAAAAGTCAGATGGAATTTTTCATCGGATATTTCGACCGTGTGTGGGCCCCATCAGACTTTTTTCCGTCGGAGTTTAGAAATAGAACATGTTTTATTATTTTCCGATGGAAAAAATCCTATCAGAAATTCCGATCGTCTGTATGGAACTCCGACGGAGAAAAAAACACGATGCTCAGAATCAAGTCGACTAATGCTCGGAAGCATTGAACTTCATTTTTCTCGGCTCGTCGAAGTGTTTTACGTCACCGCGTTTTGGACGTTCTGAATTTGGTCTAGGGCCCCGTACACACGAGGAGACATGTTCGATGAAAACGGTCCACGGACCTTTTTCATCGGACATGTCTCCTGGGAGCTTTTGGTCTGATGTGTGTACACACCATCAGACCAAAATCCCCGCGGACAGAGAACGCGGTGACGTAGAAGACACCAACGTTCTCAAACACGGAAGTGCAATGCTTCCACGCATGCGGCGAATCAATTCGACGCATGGGCGGGATTTCGGGACGCTGGTTACATGTCATAACCAGCGGACATGTCCGATTAGGTGTACTAACAATCGGACATGTCCGACGGACATGTTTCCAGTGGACAAGTTTCTTAGCATGCTAAGAAACTTTTGTCCGCTGGAAACCTGTCCGCTAGGCCGTACACACGGTCGGACATGTCCGTGGAAACTGGTCCGCGGACCAGTTTCAGCGGACATGTTCGACTGTGTGTACGCCGCCTGACAGTGTGTATGCAAGACAGCTTTAACAGAATTCCGCCAATGGAAAATTCCATCAGATTTTATCCCGATCGTGTGTACAGGGCATAATTGTTATGTTGTGGGACTATTGGCCTGTAATATGGAATATAGTATTTTGGTTATATATGTTACTACAGAGGGTGTTCCCTTTCTTTTTCTGAAATAAAGATATAATAAAGTAAGTGAAACATTTTTTTAATTTTTTTATGTTTCAGCATTCCTCTTAATACTTCATTTGTTAGCTGGCGTAAGATTGGATCAATGTGAGCAGGAGGTTCTGATTGTGAACTGTCTCAGCTCCCCATTCAGTTCTGTTCTAATTGTTTTTATTTAATATTTAGAAAGTAAAGAACAAACAGTATAAGCCTAGGTTCACACTGCTGCGAATTCAAAATCGCGGTAAAATGCGCGATTTTACCGCGATTTCGCGCGATTTCGGCCGCAATTTAATGTAAATCGCGGCCCGAAATCGCAAAAAGTACTACAGGAACTACTTTTTGAAATCGCAGATGATTAGGACAGTGCCATTGCAGACAATTGCCGCCGATTTGAGATGCGATTTGACATGTCAAATCGCATCTCAAATCGTTCCAAATCGTACCCAGTGTGAACCAGGGCTCAAGCAGAGGAGCGAACAATCCTCACTAAGCTCTGTACTTTCAAAAACCTGCATACATATTATAAAGACACATGTAATAAAAGAAGGGATGTAGAAGAGCCATGGCAGAGAATAAAAATTGAGCATTGTGTCCCCTATAACCCCACACTAAAAGGGAGATCACATTTATAAAAAAAAAAGCTACTTAACTTATCCCCATAATGCCCTAAGGAATGAATAAAGGTCATCACAGAGAGGGCTTATCTGCCCATTCAGTTCTAATGGTGGATTTAATCACAATACAATGTGTGCAATATTTCCTTAGACATACCCCTACAAAATTCCCCACTTTCACCCAATGGATTAAATAATGCATGGGAAGAGTTATAACCCATGCTTCCCCAACACTGAGACAGAAAGTGATGGGAATATAAAAAAATGTTACATATGTCAAAAAACAGGAGGTTTTGGAAAATCTTCCAGTGGTGACAGATTACTTTGTAGAGACTTCCTTTCAGTTGCTGTCATGTCTCTGTAAAGTAAAGAGCTAGATCTCTATTTCTGGTAAATTCCCAATGGTTCCCTATCAAGTCTAAGATACCAATGGTGTTGACAGTGCCTCTGGTGCTACCACACCCAAGAAGAAACCCATAAAATGAGTCCATGTTTTTACTCTTCTGCTTCATTATTGGTCCTCTGCAGAACAAATTATTCACAAACCAACTTAGGAGGCCAAGCTATGGTCTTCATGCTTGTGCAATAAACCAGAAGGATAGCCCAATTGGTCAAAGCAGTTGACCAATTGGGCAGGCAGGCCAGTAGTAACAGTGCAAATTGGGTGGCTTCTCTGTGCTTATTGCAATCATTATTAACCACTTCAGATCCGTAGGACGTCCTGGGACGTCCTGGACTTTGAGTGGTGATATCTGAATGATGCCTGCAGCTGCAGGCATCATTCAGATATCTCTGTCTTCAGCCGGCGATTCTGTGCACCAGAAGAATGATCAAAGCGGCGCCGCTCGATCGTTCTTCTAGGCAGCGGGAGGGGACGTCCCCCCCCTCCCGCCGCCATCCGGTGCTTCTCCGGGCTCTCCCGTGCCATCGGGGGCCCGGAGAGTGAATCGGCCGGCGCGCGTTGCTGAACCATAGAGATGACTGGTGACCAGACGGTCACAGTCATCTCTATGACCGTCGGAGGGCCGGGCGCGACGTTATGACGTCACGCCCGTTACCCGGAAGTAAACAAAGCCGCAATCGCGGCTGTCGGCATGTAATCGGTGAAATGTTTTTCACCGATTTCATGCTTGTAAGCCTGTAGGAGAGATGTGGGGTCTTATTGACCCCACATCTCTCCATAAAGAGGACCTGTCACAGTGATTCCTATTACAAGGGAAGTGTACATTCCTTGTAATAGGAATAAAAGTGATCAAAAAAAAAAAAAATTCAAAAAAAGTGTAAAAATAAAAAAAATGAAGTAAAAAAATAAAATAAAATAATAAAAAAAAAAATTTAAAAACGCCCCTGTCCCGGTCGCTCGCGTGCAGAAGCGAACGCGCATGCAAGTCCCCCCCACATATGTAAACACCGTTCAAACCCCACATGTGAGGTATCATCGCGTGCGTTAGAGCGTGTGCAACAATTCTATCACTAGAGCTACTCTGTAACTCAAAAATAGTAACCTGTAAAACATTTTAAAGCGTCGCCTATGGAGATTTTTAAGTACCGAAGTTTGGCGCCATTCCATGAGTGTACGCAATTTTAAAGCGTGACATGTTAGGTATCTATTTACTCGGCGTAACATCGTCTTTCACATTATACAAAAAAATTGGGCTAACTTTACTGTTTTGTTATTTTTGAATTCATGAAACTGTTTTTTTCCCTAAAAAAAGGCGTTTGAAAAATTATTGCGCAAATACCGTGCGAGAAAAAAAGTTGCAATGACCGCCATTTTATTCCCTAGGGTGTCTGCTAAAAAAAAATATATAATGTTTGGGGGTTCTGATTAATTTTCTAGCAAAAAAATTGTGATTTTTACATAAAGGAGAACAGTGCCAAAATAGGCCCGGTAACGAAGTGGTTAATGTCAAATAAAGGGCTAAAAGGTGGTAGTGGTAGGAAATATCTGCTACCTTGCCTAGAATGCAATACTCCTTTAATCTATCTCTGCCCCTCTGCATCATTCAAGATACTTTATGGTGCTGTAAATAGACTGTGGCATTACTATACTCTGAACAATTTCTCAAAATCTCTTTTAATCCTATTTATTCTTATTTTCTGTGCCACAACCAAGGTTACTTTGATGTTAATAATGCTCATATGCTTCTCCTTTTTTAATGCTTGCTTTCCTGTCTGGTTGGTTTGCCATGATACTGAGGTTGAATACTCATGATTCTGTGCAGCAGCACAATAAAATAATTTTCTGTTCCTACCTTGTAAATATTACGGGCAGTGCATTATGTTATTTACCTAAATGGCCTCAACCTTATATTTCCCCTGTAATTTTTATATCTGGACACATGTACATTCAGTGTAAACAGGGATTAATGAATGTGGGACCTCAAAATGTCTCTTCTAGCATATGCAGGATGAAATAATAATAAAAAAATTAATAACCAACCTTAGAAAAGAGTGCATTCTAGGAAAGTTTGCTTATTTCTAGGGACGAAATAAAAAAAGGCAGTATTACTATAAAGGTTATATATTGGAATAATGGAAATGTGAGCGAGGTTCAGTCAACAAAATGTTAAAAGTACTAACATGAAAGTTCTATGAAGGATGCAAGGGAGCTCTAATAATATGCATAGAAAAAGGTCCCAAACACTGTACACCTAGCAAAGCTATTAGTAAATGGGTAAAGGTATCCTCAGCCAGCTTCATCCAAAGCCAAGCCTCCTATGCATTCCATCCCACCCACGGGGCCTAATCATGGAGGCTGAGTCTGCTTTCACCTGTTTACTAATGGCTTTGTTAGGTATGTGGTGTTTGGGACCTTTTTTTATGCATATCCACAATATGTGAGGAGCTAGACGGACTCCTGCCCAGCCAGCACCCATTGCAGGAAACACTGTGTGGATTTACAAGAGACTGAGACCTTACATTTTATGAGGTTATCGCTCTAATCATATGTCAAGGCTTTAATAAAAAAAAATACAAAAGAAGCATTTTTTGTTTTATGTACCAGATTTGTTCAATAAGTAAGACAAAAGTCAATTGATTTACTGTTAAGCTGAAGTGGATATGAACCCACCCTTGTATTCCCTTTCTCCTCTGAATGAAAAAAAAAAGATCCAATATATATTTTTCTCCTAGCCAGAGAAGAATGGAAAAAAACAAAAAAGGTAGGATTAAAGGAAAACTATTTAGTGTCAGTTTTTGACAATGATCAGTATTTATTCTGGGGCCTTCTACCGGTACAAAAAACAAATAATATACAAAGATGTAGTATCGTCATAAACATAAGGAGTAGGAGAATTTTAAATATATATATATATATATATATATATATATATATATATATATATACTGTATATATATATATATATATATATATATATATATATATATATACTGTATATATATATATGTATATGTATATATATATATATTTTGGTGATAATAATCGCAAGAAATATACAGCTAAAGTTTAACCTTTGCTAATAATAAAGCTCATGCCCTCTCCACAGCCCAGCGTTCCAATGAACACTGGAGGGGCAGAGCAAAGAGCCAGTGACTGACAGGCTCTTTGCGGACTAAAGGCTGAGAACTGAGTGATCAGTGGTAATTAATCGCTTGGTTCTCAGTCTTAGAGCCGGCGGGGTACATATGCATGATCGATGCTGCATCCATCTAGGTGAGTGTAAGTGGTTTTGCTTTCACAAGCCCATACTTATCTTTTAAAGCCATGTTAAAGGACCTTCTCTTTTTTAAAAAAACAAAAGCTTGCAAATTAATCTTGATAAAGGCTAGAAAAAAATAACAATATTCAGCTTTCTTAGATTTGATTTGAGTTTGGCTATTTTCAATGTTATTGAACTCCCCTCTGGATTTATTGAGCGTCCAGCAAAACCATGCCTTGCCCTGTTCATTCATTGCTATTATGTGCAAGCAGGACCAGCAGTCCTACAATATAAATGAGGACCTTGAGAGCTGAAACACAATCCTGAGCTTCAGAGATAAAAGCAGCTCAAAAAGTTATGAGAGTGTGGGATAATGCCCCATACACATGATCGGAATTTCCGATGGAAAAAGTCCGAAGGATTATTTCCATCGGAAATTCCTAGGAATTCCATCAGAGTTTAGATAGAGAACATGTTCTCTTTTACTCGGATTGAATTCTGTCGGAATTCCGATGTGATTTTGGTCGGACAAAGGTTTGACTGTGTGTACGGGGCTTTAGGAAAGTAAAATAGTTTTACTGTTTCCCTTAGAAAAAACGGAGCACTTAAATCTTGAAGTGCAGGAAAGCCCCACTTCAAGGGTAAGTTTTTATTTTTCTCAGACTTCAGCTTAAAGCCAGGAGAGATAAGTTACAGTCACAGAACTGGGCCCCATTTTATATTCTCCAAGGCTAGGTCTCACTACCTGGACTCTTAAGAGAAATTAAAAGCCTGCCATCAAATAGACAAGAATTACATTTTAAAAGATTTGAAATTGCAGTTTCAGATATTACTGAAAGTAAACCTGACGTCAGTCCAAATATATTTTAGTGATTGGGTTTACAAGTACAGCATTTAAAGCCCTTTTCTGATAAATACCTTCTTTTCAGATGAGTCATTTGTCAATGTCGGTGAATTATTAAAATGACAAGTGAGATAAGCCCTTAACACATTCTGAGTGCAAATGTGGACAACGTGAATGGTCTCCTTGACATCAGAATCATTATTACAGCTGATAGACAAAAAAGGATATCTTTTAGTTGTGGGTAATTTAGGCTATATCTGCATAAAATCATGAAACCATGATCTTCTTCAAACAAGTGTAATTAGAGTTAATTAACCAATTACATGTCTCTGTGAAAACTATTAACAAGTCTTAAAAATGATTAAAAATAGAAGCCTGTGTACTACATGTCAGCTTCTTTTCAATCTCTGAACAGTAGTTCAGCTTTTAATAAGCTGCTTTTGTCATATACCTATAAAGTGTGATGACAACCAATGGCAGTATTTAATGCTTTTAGAGTATGATTCATAGATTAATGGAAATGTGCTGGGAGACCTTTGTTGTGACTTCTCTGTAATGGATATATGTCAATTTATAGCTTTGCTGCTGGGATCACTGAGATTACACAATTATCATTGCTTCAAATCTAAATGAAAATTTCATTGGCAGAACAGGGTTCAGGTTCTAAATCTTCAGCATTTCCTAACAAAAGGAACTGGTATTCATACCTGTTTATTTTTACAGCAAGTCATACTGCATGAAACCTTCTTGAAGAGAGATTCTAAAATTGTATAGTGAGAAGAAACATGGAACCACATACAAATGAAATTATGATTCAAAGATCTGTTATTGTCTGGTATGATCCACTTCAATCCAAAACCTTTAGAAAATCAGGCCACTCACAGCCCCCAAGGCCGGGTCCTTCAATGCCGCCCCCGCCTGCGCAGTACAGGGGGGACATTATCCGCCGGGGGACTTTATCGGCAGGACACTGGGAAGCAGGGGGGATGCTGCTGCCGAAAATGACATTGAGAACTGGGGGGGGATGTTGCTGCCAAAAATGACATTGAGAACTGGGGGGGGGGGTGTCGCTGCCAAAAATTACATTGAGAACTGGGGGGGGGGGGATGTTGCTGCCAAAAATTACATTGATCATTGGGGGGGTGCTGCTGTCGAAAATTACATTGAAAACCATCTCACCTCCTCTTCCCTCTGTTTTCTCTCCTCTCACCATCCGTGACATGACAGGGGGGGGGGGGATGAATGTGTCCTCTCCTCTCAGCTGCAGTGCCGCCCCTGCACCCACTGCCGCCCCGAGGCCTGGCCTTGTTGGCCTTGTCTGGAATCCGGCCCTGGCCACTCAGAGATCTGAGGTTCACCAGGTATCTGGTAGAGATCCTTTGGGTGGTTTGTTGGTAATTTCTCACATTCAGATTGCATAGTGGCCTTTGTGTCTTTTCTCTGTTCCAAACTTGGGTCTCTCACCAATCCTTTGTCTCTTTTGAACCTTTTACTAGTGCACTTCCTTAGCTCAAATTGTGTCTTGGGGTGTGAGCTTAGGGCTATACTCCCAGTATAATGTTGGACAAATTAATGGACAAATGTACCTTTATCTTTGGACTGCACTAACCGCTTTGCTTATTTTAACTTGGGTCCAAAAAAGGGCAACTATGTCATAATGATGTACCATATTATCAATATATAGTAAAACACATACAGTCATTGAAGGTATAGTGAAGGGGGGGGGCTATATTCATAGGGATGGGTTATGAAGGTGGACTGGTAAGAGTTTTCCAAATAACTCTTATTAACACACAACAGCTTAGGCTGAAAGGGAGAAGGCCACTATTATGAGCCAGCAGTTTGGGGACAGAATGTTTTGAGTTTATACATATGATGTGTGTGAAATAAAAGTACCTCAAAACCTTAACACTTTTAAACAAGGTAGCCCCATAACCTCTTCTATTATATCATCTTTTTTTTCCCTCTGGACAGCTCAGTTGGGAAGTTGTGCTTTCAATATGCCCAGAAGATAGTGATTCTTGCAGATATGATTCCTTTCCTTTGCAACTGAGGGAAGAGCTGTGATCAGAGACTACATTTGGTAGGCCATACACAGTTTGAATCTTGGCCGATTTAGCAAGATGGTGCCGATTTCACCGGCTGAAATTCGAGCCATATAAAGCAGACTGAATGTATCAAGTTGATCGATTGATCAGGTTTTTACTTGCGATTATCGCTAGCGGCTTTTATAGCTGCTAGCAATAATCACTGTTTTCTTCTGGCAGGAAAGGCTTCCCCCGCCCCCCACAGCCAGGAAAATAGAATGACTCGGAAGGAGGGATTCCGGCATCAACACTGTCTGTGTTGATGGGGGAATCAAGCTAATGTCTTTCCTGCAACCCGTGTATGGCCAGCTATTCTGAATGTTATGGGCCCAAGGGCTTTCACACTGGAGCGGTGCGCTAGCAGGACTGCTCCAAAAGTCCTGCTAGCAGCATCTTTGGAGCGGTGAAAACAATGAGAAACTGCGGCTATACCGCCGGCAATGCGCCTCTGCAGAGGCGCATTGCGGGTGGTATTAACCCTTTTTCGGCCGCTAGAGGGGGTTAAAACCGCACCGCTAGCGGCTGAATACCATGTAATACAATGTAATTCTAAAATAAACCACTAATTTAGATTTATGAAGGCTTAAATATATTTTATGTACCGTACATTTTTTGACAGCATTTTTGAGAGTGGCAATGTGCATGTTTGTTGACACATTAAGGTCTCATGCACAATGCTGCTGTTAAAATCAAGTTTTTGTGAGTTTAGGCTTTTTTTTAATTGCCCTTAAACTCCCCTTTATGTTAACCTATGTGTCCATGCACACATGGACGTATTTAGCAGCTTATCACCAGGGGAGTTTATGGGCTGTTTTCTGAACGCCCTAAAATCATACTCAGGAGCAGTTCTTCTGATCATAAAAAACACTGTAAAGGTGCATACATTTTTTTTTTACATCCCTAGTTTTTGGTGTCATTTTACAAAAACGCCCAAAAACACATAAACACATTTAAAAACTGTTGTTAAAAGTGCGTCTTTAAAGCTGCCTTTTCCATCCAGCAATTCGACATCCAGAATTCGTTTTTTGTCTTGTGTGCATGAAGCCTTAATAAAAGCACTTTTGGTGTTTTGTCACTCATGGTTTAAGTGCATTTCTAATCATTGCTTCTCTTTTTGGTGTTAGATAAAGTAAAGGTTAGAATCACTTTCCATTTTTTTTTGCTGTCCGTATCCCCACTAGAGAGGTTCAGCATCTCTGCCTGTCACAGTGACCATTGTTACCCTATAGAATGTGATGGAAAAGATAAAATGTTACAGTTGTAATCAAAAATGAAAGTAAGGGGGAAACCTTCCAGTAGGGAGCACAGTAGGGAGCTTCAATTCTCAACGGTTTCTTTAAACTTCTGTGCACCATTTAGTAAATAGCTTAGAATATTTCCGAATATCCGATTCCTTTATATCTGTGCCCAGGGCAGGACTTAGGGTGGTGGGGGCCCCTGGGCTTGAGTGTTGAAGGGGCCCCCTGGAGCCGAGAATTGGGGGGATCAAAGTTGTTGAGCGGGGGGGGCGAATTGAAGTTGTTGAGCGGGGGGGAGCACATTAAAGTTGTTGAGCGGGGGGGGGGGGATTTTTCAGTTGTTGAGGGGGGGAGTGCCTCTCACCTGTGCCAACAGCCGGGGCCACAGACTGTCATTAGCCCGGCTGTCGGCTTTCTTCCCTTCAGCAGCCACAGTCCTCCACACACCACTCCGGTTCCTCCTGCTTCCGTGCTGCCTCCTCTTGCAGTGCGGGAAAATTAATTAAATGCGGGAAGAAGCTGTCTGTGCGGGAAAGTCCCACAGAATCCGTGCGTGTTGGGAGGTATGCGCAGGGCCGCCATCAGGAATTTTGGGGCCCCTTGCACAGCTTAAGGCATGGGCCCCCTGAAGCAGAGAACCTAGGGGGGGTGGGGGTGCTGTCGCCTGAAATTGAGAAGGGTGGGGGCTGCCGCAAATTGAGAAGCCTTTACAAAAAAAAGAAGAAATAAAGAAAAAAACAAATATATATATATATATATATATATATATATATATATATATATATATATATATATATATATATATATATAAAAAAGGGGGGTAGCCATCCGGGGCCCTGGGGACCTCTGGGCCTTTTAATAAAAAGAAAAAATAAACCTCTGGGCCCTTTAATAATAAAAAAAAAACATTTATAAAAAATACATAAAAAAAGGGAGGTTGCCATCCGGGGCCCTGGGGACCTCTGGGCCCCTGGGAACCTCTGGGCATTTTAATAAAAAATAAAAAAATAAACATTTATAAAAAAAATAAAAAAAGGGGGGTTGCCACATGGGGCCCTGGGGACCTCTGAGCCCTTTAATAAAAAAAAAAAAATATATATATATATATATATATATATACAGTGGGGATCGAAAGTTTGGGCACCCCAGGTAAAAATTTGTATTAATGTGCATAACGAAGCCAAGGAAAGATGGAAAAATCTCCAAAAGGCATCAAATTACAGATTAGACATTCTTATAATATGTCAAAAAAAGTTAGATTTTGTTTCCATCATTTACACTTTCAAAATTACAGAAAACAAAAAAATGGCATCTGCAAAAGTTTGGGCACCCTGCAGAGTTAATATCTTGCACTGCCCCCTTTGGCAAGTATCACAGCTCGTAAACGCTTTTTGTAGCCAGCCAAGAGTCTTTCAATTCTTGTTTGAGGGATCTTTGCCCATTCTTCCTTACAAAAGTCTTTCAGTTCTTTGAGATTTCTGGGCTGTCTGTCACGCATTGCTCTTTTAAGGTCTATCCATAGATTTTCAATTATGTTGAGGTCAGGAGATTGTGAAGGCCATGGCAAAACCTTCAGTTTACGCCTCTTGATGTAATCCCCCATGGATTTTCAGGTGTGTTTAGGATCATTATCCATTTGTAGAAGCCATCCTCTCTTTAACTTCAGCTTTTTCACAGATGGCATCAAGTTACCATCCAAAATTTGCTGAAATTTTATTGAATCCATTTTTCCTTCTACTCGTGAAATTTTCCCTGTGCCACTGGCTGCAATACAACCCCAAAGCATGATTGATCCACCCCCATGCTTCACAGTTGGACAGAGGTTCTTTTCATTAAATTCTGTGCTCTTTCTTCTCCAAACGTCCCTTTGCTCATTCCGGACAAAAAATACTATTTTAACCTCATCGGTCCACAGAACTTGTTTCCAAAATGCATCAGGCCTGTCTATATGTTCATTTGCGAAGTTCAAACGCTGATTTTTGTGGTGAGGACGTAGGAGAGGTTTTCTTCTGATGACTCTTCCATGAAGACCATATTTGTACAAGTATCTCTTTATAGTGGAATAGTGTACCACAACTCCAGTGTCTGCCAGATCTTTCTGGAGGGATCCTGCAGTCAAACGTGGGTTTTGAATTGCTTTTCTCACAATCCTGCGAGCTGTTCTGTCTATTTGTCTTGGTCTTCCAGATCTTGCTTTAACTTCCACTGTTCCTGATGACTGCCATTTATTAACTACATTCCGAACAGAGGATATTGACATCTGAAAACGCTTTGCTATCTTCTTATAGCCTTCTCCAGCTTTGTGAGCGTCAACTTTTTTCAGTTTCAATTTTCTAGACAACTGCTTAGAAGAACCCATGGTGCTGATTGTTGGGGCAAGGTCAGATGAGTCTGGGCATTTAAAACATTTGAGATTGACATCACCTGGTCTTCCCAGACGATGATTGAGAACAATCCATGACACTGGCAGATCTCAGTTTTGCAAAGGGGGTGCAGTGCATGCTATAAATTCTGCAGGGTGCCCAAACTTTTGCAGACGCCATTTTTTTGTTTTCTGTAATTTTGAAAGTGTAAATGATGGAAATAAAATATAACTTTTTTTGACATATTATAAGAATGTCTAATCTGTAATTTGATGCCTTTTGGAGATTTATCCATCTTTCCTTGGCCTCGTTATGCACATTAATACAAATTTCTACCTGGGGTGCCCAAACTTTCGATCCCCACTGTATATAAAAAAATAAAAAAGGTGGGTTGCCATCCGGGGGCCGTGGAGACCCCTGAGCCCTTTAATAATAATAATAATAATAATAATATATATATATATATATATATTATTATTATTATTATTATTAAAGGGCCCAGGGGTCTCCAGGGCCCCGGACGGCAACCCCCCTTTTTTTTATTTATTTTTTGTAAAAAAATGTTTTTTTTATATATATTTTTTATTTTTATATATATATATTATTATATATATAAAAATAAAAAATATATAAAAAAAACATTTTTTTACAAAAAATAAATAAATTAAATAAAAAAAAATAAAAAAAAAAATAAAAAAGGGGGGGTTGCCGTCCAGGGCCCTGGGGGGCTCCGGGCCCCTGGGGACCTCTGGACCCCTAAAAAAAAAAAAAAAAAAAAAAAAAAAAATTTTTTTTTTTTTTTTTTTTTTAGGGGGCCCCCTATTGGGTGGGGCCCCTGGGCTTGAGCCCAGTCAAGCCCAATGGTAAGTCCGGCCCTGTCTGTGCCCCTAATTTTGGTCACTTAGTAGCCCCCCCCCCCCGGTGTAGTCATTCATTCAGATGCACTGGGAGCAGAGAATGTAAGTTATGACAAGTAATGGGCTTGAGTGAGAGAGCACATCTCCAGCAACCCTTTAGACCAGCATGTTCCTTCCTGCTGGTCACTGGATGGTGCAGACTTCATTTGTGCTGTGCTGATCAGTTGCTTGATTTCTGATTCAAATACAGGTATGAGAATGCAATCAAGCAAGTGCTGGGCTTACTGCATAGGTAAGGTCTACATCATCCACTGGCAAACTTCCTCCCTGGAACTTGCACATCTAAATGGTGTTGGGGATGTGTTTTTTTTTTTCACTTTTGCATCCAGCAGGAAGTTGATGTATCACTTCCCCCGCTGGCAGTTATGAAGAGCCAAAAAACAGCAGCTACAATTATGGGGATGGACTAAGAATATGCACACATTTTCAAAGTAAGAAAAAAAATATTACAATGTTTTGTGTCAGTGGTTATTGCTTTTTTTTAGTACTTAATGTAATGAATGTGACTTTAGTACTCATTTAAATCCCCCCCCTCCCCCCTCATATTTGAGAGATATTCACTTACTTTCTGACATGTCTTTAGGACAGGAAGTAATGGGAAATCTCCTTAATGAGACACAGAAGGCAAAACAAAACAAAATAAACTTGACGGGGGTTCCAAACCTTCCTTACTCTATCAGCAAATAATAAGGGATACTAATATAAATACACGTGTTCAATAATCCTAAGAAACCAATGTTGAAAAAAGCAACACCTGTGATTTTTTACAGTTAATAACCTCACAACCACCACTGCATCCCATGTCACCCACAATATCAATATAATGTTAACAGGTGGAATTGTAGAAAGAGGACTGGACAAGAGTAGATGTGAAATGAATGCCTTAACAATTCTATTGGCCACTGTGGGGCTCACCTACCTTTTCTTTCCTTTGATAGAAGATCTCTTTGTTCTTCGGATAGCCAAACAGATAAGTCCTTTGTCAGAGCATGTGCCGCACTCTTATCTGTCAGTTTCCTCACACCTGTACAATATTTGTACTGCCTTCAGTTCGGCAGTGAATAGGAACATTCCTTGTATTGCAGAAGTTGACTGGATTTTCAAGCAGCTCACAATAGAAAACAGACACCTATGTCTATCTAAATGATGCTTTTATTCATGTTTATCTGAATTCTATTGTTAGTCATTGTTACATCTCCAATCGTTTGCCTTTTTAGGGAAAGCTTGATCACGAGGGCACCAACTTGCCAGCCTCCCATGCCTACTGACTGTGATGGAAGAACTTGATAGTAATGTGAGGTAAGACAGCTCAAAGTGACATAAAAGCTTATTTTTATTTTTTTAACAACATGTTCTACCTGCCCTCTGCAATGGTGTTGCACAGAGCAGCCCTGATCCTATTCTTCTATCACGATCAGGGGTGAGTCAAGGCACCAGTTGGGGTTGTCCAATAGAACAGACAGGATGCTGTCTAGCATCCCAGGTAGCTCAGCGGGAAGAGTCATCACCAGACACAGCAGAGGTCCCATTTTCAAGTCCAGGCCCTGACATCTTTTGGTGTCCCCTGCCGGCACTCTAAGCTCCTCCTCTTCAGCAAGTGCCCCCATGGAATGTCGCTTTCCATGGGAGAACCCATGCATGCTCGCTCCCCAGCCGCTCTGCTTGCATTTATTTTACACAGAATGGGCGTTTTGGCCCCTACCCCCTTACCTGACACATCATTTGATTGACAGCAGTGCGAGCCAATGGCCCACGGAGAAGGGAGACATCAGTGAGAGCCGCTGCCCTTGTGCACATCATCGTATCGGGTTTAGGTAAGTATAAGGGGGGAATTTTGCAGCACAGAAGGTTTTTAACCTTAATGCATAGAATGTATTGAGGTGAAAAACTTTAAGGTTTTAGAACCACTTTAATGAGATTTGTTGCCAATTTTTTTAAATGTATGATAGTCCATAAATTCCCACCACCCCCAACTCTACCCATCCACCCAGTAAAAATCACTAGCTTTTAGTATGTGCCAGAGTTGCCTGTAAAAAAAAAAAAAAAATTAAACTTACCTTACCCCTACTTCCACAGTGCTTGTGTGACATTATAATACTTCCAGGAAGATTCTTGGAAAATACAGAACAGGCAAAATCCCACAAGAAGATACTCTAGTCCATTGCAAGAACAACTTCTCATGAGATTTTGGCTGCTCTGTAGTCAATATAACACTATTCTTCTTGCTGGAATAAATGTGACATCACCCTACCCTAGGCAAATTGGGAAGAAGACAGAGGTAAGGTAGGCATAAATCAAACTTTTTCCATTATAGGTACCTTTTGCATTTTTATGTGTGGGTGGGTGTTTAGAGCCTAGACCAGGGACGTGCGGTGAGGTCAGTGGCTGGTGAAGCTCTGGCTAGTATCAGAGCAAGATACACACAGGTTACATACGCCACATACATTAGAGCGAGAGCAATAATTCTAGCATTAGACCTCCTCTGAAACTCTAAGTACGTAACCTGTAGAGAATTTTAAAGTGTCGCCTATGGAGATTTTTTAAGTGCCAAAGTTTGGTGCCTCTCCACAAGTGTCTGCAATTTTAAAGTGTGACATGTTAGGTATCTATTTACTTGGCGTAACATCATCTTTCACATTATACAAAAAAAATGGGCTAACTTTAGTGTTTTTTTTTTTTTTTTTTTATAAAGGGTTTACAACCACTTTAAACCCACTAATTCTGGGTTTTTTTCCCAGACAGAAAACATCCCTACCTAAAAGAAAAAAAAACATCTGAAACCAAAAACAGCAGCTGTAAAAACGCCCAGTGTGCATGTGGCCTTTTTATTGGGAACACAAAGCAGCTGTTATAAACTAAACTGAATAAAACCCAACTTTATAGTCTTTGTTGTGATATTTTAGAAATAATTACTTTACAGTACATGCTGCTGCTTATCAAGAACATGGGCACAGGTTGTTGTTTTTTTTGTTTTTGTACTCTCTAGACTAGAGCATCAGGAGTTGAGTTATGAGCTGAATCACAACCCAGGCTCTATTACTTGCAATTGGTGGCTTAGTGTCCTGCTAAGCCTGGGACAAATACCTCTGTCACATTATTGTATTTCTTCATATGCACTGCAAAACTGACTCCTTAGCAGAAAATGTTTTCAAACATTACCTACTTGCCTTCAAAGTATGCTTTGATTTTCATTGACTGTTTTTGAAAAAAAAAACGTTACATATATCTACTATACCAAGTATATTTGGAAAGCGTTTATTTCTATGCCAACATATGAGGTCTAGTGTGTGTTTGCTAATAGTAGAGGACAACTTGGATTTATGAGCAGACAACACTTCCCAGAATATAAGCAGCACATGGCAGCAAGCATAGAGAAATATAGGCTATTTGGCCACATGCCAAGCAGTTCTACAAATCTGAAGCTGTAAATCACTTCTGTATTACACTGAACAAAGTTACTGAATGCTAAATGTTACATGCTGTAAAGTAAGTAAAGC
The DNA here is from genome assembly GCF_905171775.1 of Rana temporaria. Lineage (NCBI taxonomy): Eukaryota > Metazoa > Chordata > Amphibia > Anura > Ranidae > Rana > Rana temporaria. Next base: position 237,983,895 of record NC_053491.1, on the reverse strand, counting down.
ATTGGCTAAAACATTTCCATCTTTAAAAGGGTCGCATGCTGAATAAATAGTTTTAATTTGTGGTGCTACTTGACACAAATTGCCAGGATAATACCGGGATTAAAAAAGGATTACATGGATGTTCTAAGAGAAACAGTCTTTTTTTTTCGGGCTTTAAAACCACATTGTGCTGCACTCTGCTGGCACGATCAGAGTGACAGACAAAGATTGATCACATAGTTACATAGGTAGGTTGAAAAAAGTCCATCTAGTTTAACCAATAAAAGAGAAAAAATATCGTACAAGCCCTTATACACAATCCTATACCCACAGTTGATCCAGAGGAAGGCGAAAAACCCCAGCAAAGCATGATCCAATTTGCTACAGCAGGAAAAAAAATTCCTTCCTGATCCCCCGAGAGGCAATCGAATATTATCTGGATCAACTTTACCTATAAATGTTAGTACCCTGTTATATTATGTACATTTAGGAAAGTATCCAGGCCTTTCTAAAGCAATCTACTGAGCTGGACAGAATCAGCTCTTGAGGGAGTCTAGTCCACATTTTCACAGCTCTTATTGTGAAGAAACTTTTCTGTATTTAGAGATTAAATCTCTTTTCCTTTAGACGTAAAGAATGCCTCTTGTCCTCTGTGATGACCTTAAAGTGAATAACCCAACACCAAGTTCACTATGTGGACTCTTTATGTATTTGTACATGTTGATCATGTCCCCCGTTGATCTCCTCTACTCAAGAGAGAATAAATTTAGTTCATCTTATCTTTCCTCATAGCTGAGCTCCTTTATGCCTCTTATCGGTTTTGTTGCCCTTCTCTGCACTTTTTCCAGTTCCTATATATCCTTTTTGAGAACTGGTGCCCAAAACTGAACTGCATATTCCATATGAGGTCTTACTAATGATTTCTACAGGGGCAAAATTATATCTCTCTCTCTGGAGTCCATACCTCTCTTGTTTCAATATTTTTTTTTATTAAGGCATTTTCAATCTCCACACAACAAAACGGAACAAATGAAATCGTATAAGGAAGCCATATTATCAAAAGCAGTATAAAACATACACAGAACGTATCCTCGACTGTAATATATATGGTGGTAGTCTACGTATACAATGTAGAATTCTCAGTAGATTTCACCATTCGGCATACACAGTAGTATGCCAATCAATCAGAAGTCAGTTAACAAAACACATGTCAAGGCCAACAAAATTCAAGGCAGTAATTGAACAATCAAATGCGTGGAAAGGCAGAACAGTATTATCATCGATAAAAATGAATAAATTAAAACGAATTACAGGGGCCCAACACCATTCCCAATATATAGAATATCAGGTTAGGTATTGGGACCGCGTGTCAAAGATACAGGTATTCCAAACCTATTGTGAAAGGGTGTGCTATTCCAAACCTATTACTATAAGTTAAGCAAGGAAAATAAATGTAGTAAAATCAAAAGAAGAAGAAGAAGAAAAAAAAAAAAACATAAATGGTATGAGGGGGAAAGTATCTCCGTGCCAGCCAATGAAACATCCGATATCTAGATCAGAAGAGACCTAGGATCATATGACAAATAGTTGATCCATGGATCCCAGACAGCTTTGAAGAAATCTAGTTTGTCATGAAGGATAGCAGTCATATGTTCGTTGAGCATGATCCAGGAGAGTTTGTTTTTAAGGTGGTCGAATGGGAGCATGGCCGACCTCCACGATTTTGCTATAACCATTCTAGCTGAAATAAATATAAATCTTATAAGGCATTTTTGAGGTCTAGAGGCGTTTTTCACATCACACCCCAGCAGCGATTGTTTCGGAGATTTAATTAAATTAATTTCAGTAAGAGTATATATAAAATTATAAACTCTGATCCAATAGCGCCTCACTCTGGGGCATTTCCACCATATGTGGTACATTGTTCCCTCAAGTCCACATCCACGGAAGCAAAGAGGAGAAGCATCAGGTACAAAGGAAGCCAGTCTAAAGGGAACCATGTACCACCTCAAGAGTATTTTGTAATTCGCTTCGATTATTGAAGTGTTCATAAGCGAACGTGATGCCCCCTGAGCCAATTTGAACCAGTCCGAAAGCTCAATACTTTCCTGGATATCTTCATCCCATTTTACCATATATTTCAATCTAACTGAAGAAGCTGTCAAAATAGAGTAAATATTTGAAATAAGACCTTGCATACTGTCGAATTTACGACATAAATATTCCATTTTTGACAGTGACGTTAAATTGGAATCACATGGCAAGGTTTCCAAAAAACGTTTTATTAGATCATAATTACATCTTTCAGAAATTGGAATATGAAAACGTTCCTCCAGGATATTATAACGTAGCATTCCACCAGTATCACAGACGTCCGCAATGCGTATCAGACCTTTATTTTTCCACCATTCAAAATTATTGTGAACAAGCCCCGGGGCAAATTTTCTGTTCCCAAAAATAGGCGCCATCGGGGAGTGAAGAGATCTAAATTTATATGTTCTGGACAATCTATCCCAGATATTAAGAGATAGCGATAAAGTTGGGCATAATATCGGCGGCCTATCACCAGGTGGCAACCAAAGCATGTGTGATAAAGACATACCTCTACATGCGTGGCTTTCCAATTCCATCCAGATAGGACCGGGGCGTGAAGAGTGTGATCTAGTCAATTGTGCCAGTATTGCAGCATAGTAATATTTGATTAAATCAGGAGCGCCCAGACCCCCATAAGCCTTGGGAGTAAGTAGGGTATGTTTATCTACTCTAGGTTTCTTATTCCCCCATATATACGAAATAACTCTGGATTGAAAAGCTTTGAGGTCTGATTGAACTAATGCCACCGGAAGTGAGTGGAAATAGTATAATAATTTTGGGAGGATATTCATCTTGATAGAAAATAATCTACCCAGCCATGACGGTGGATGAAATAACCATTTGTCCAAATCAGCCCTAAGTTTTTTAAATAGAGCAGGGTAGTTCTGGGAATACAACGTGCGTATTGATGGAGTGATGTTGATCCCCAAATATGGGAGGGAATCCGTATGCCAATTAAAGGAGAATGATTGCTTAAGTGAGGAGATCGTGGCATCGTCCAATGAAATATTCAAGGCTTGAGATTTTTCCTGATTAACAGTTAGGCCAGAAATAGAGGAAAATAATGCAAGAATAATATTCAAATTTGGAAGAGTAGTGATTGGTGAAGATATCAGCATTAGGATGTCATCTGCAAAAAGGACACATTTATGCTCACTGATACCACATTTAATACCCAAAATATCTGGAGAAGATCGAATTTTGATTGCTAGTGGTTCCAGGGCCAGGACAAAGAGTAGTGGCGACAAAGGACAACCCTGTCTCGTTCCCCTATGAATCAGAATGGGATCGGAGGAATATCCACCAACCATCAAGGATGCCGAAGGGGAGTTATACAGCATTTGAAGAATAGTCAAAAATCGTGACTCAAAACCAAATTTATGTAAAATATAGAAAAGATAATCCCAAGATAGGGAATCGAATGCCTTGTGCATATCTAATGACAAAAGCATGCCCTTCCGTGGTCCCCCAGCATCCCAATTAGAATGGACCGCAGATATAACATCTATAACCCTTCTAATTTGATCGGTAGTCTGTCTACCCGGGACAAATCCCGCCTGGTCTGGGTGTATATATTGAACCAAAAAAGAATTAAGTCTCGAGGCCAAAATTTTTGTCATTATTTTCAAGTCCGAGTTAATTAAAGAAATAGGGCGATAGTTAGCACAGAGTCCCAGGTCTTTACCCGCTTTAGGGATAATATGTATATAAGCCTTGTTCTCCTGGGTAGGAAGGGGATCTCCACGTCTAATAGCATTAAAAAATTTACATAGATGGGGGATCAAGACTTCCCTGAATTTATGATAATAGCCACGCTGTCTACCCGGAAGGACGAGCAGACAGCAGAGCCGGCCGGCTATTAATATTGATCGCACTTTTTAAACCGATATACATGTGAGTGTATTACTTTTTTACATTAAACATTTTTAAACGATATCACACCATGCCAGTGTTTTTCTCCTCTGGGTTACATCTATGGAGAATGTTGGTCTGACATAGAAGATTGGTGAAACAGGAGAGAGAGTGGCAGCTTATCCAGGACCCTTACTGACCTATATGTATACATGCCTGATTTATTTCTTGCTCTGGTAAGCAGTTGGCACATAAGTGGTGGTGGATTTGTCATCTGAGTCACAAGATTTTGCCTGGATATTTAGTCTCACCCATTCGGAGAACTTTCTGTCACTTCCTGCAATCTTCTGTGATACATCTTATATGGACTCTTGCACAACCTTTTTTTAGTTTTAATGCACTGGGGTTTTGTGTGCCCATAACATAATTGAAGATTTATGTTGATTTAATTTGCAGCGCAGCTTTTCCTTTTAAAATCTCTTTCACACTAACTTTGAGATCACTTCTCACATAGAGACAGACAGCACCACCCATCCGTTTTACCCTGTCTCTTCAAAATAGTGCATAGCCATTAATATTAAGAGCCCAGTCATGTGAAGAGTGAAGCCAAGATTCAGCAATACCAATTAAATGATAGTTATCATCACTTCCAACTCACCTATTTTGCTTGGCAGACTTCTGGCATTGGTGAACAAACACTTTAATTCATTGTCACATTTTGAACACGTAGTTTGCATATTTTTTATTTGAGTACAAGTAGTATAATTTCCAATGGTTGTATGTAACATGGGAACCTTCATATCACTGCCTTATCACTTCACCTGCCATAGCTCATCCATCATCTTTCCCCATACCACGCACCAACACATTTTGGTGAAATAACAAAGAGTTGAGATATATACAGTGGGGAAAATAATTATTTGATCCCCTGCAGAATTTGTAAGTTTGCCAACGTACAAAAAAATGAAGGGTCTGTAATTTATATCATATGTGTATTTCAAAGCGGGGGTTCACCCTAAAAACAAATTTCTAACCTTAGAGCCAGCATACTAAGGACATTTACTTTCTGCAGGTCATTTTTTTTTTCTCCGTACATACCTTTATATTCTGATTTCGTCCAGGGCTTCCGCGTTCTAATGACTGCGGGATTGGGCGTTCCTATCCCTGCCTCAGGGATCTGATGACTGCGGGACTGCGCGTTCCTATCCTTTGGTTAGATGATTGACCGCTTGTGAAATAGTTCCCCTGTCGCACAACGCGCGTCACCAGATTTCCGGAAATAGCCGAGCTGCGAGTCGGCACTATACGGCGCCTGCACCCGCCGTGTAGAGCTGACTGCGCAGGCGCCATATAGTGCCGACTCGCAGCTCGGCTATTTCCGGAAATCTGGTGACGCGCGTTGTGCGACAGGGGAACTGTTTGACAAGCCGTCAATTATCTAATCCAAGGATAGGAACGCCCAGTCCCGCAGTCATCAGAACCCGGAAGCCCTGGACAAAATCAGAATATAAAGGTATGTACGGAAAAAAAAAATTACCTGCAGAAAGTAAATGTCATTCATATGCTTAGTATGCTAGATGTAATGTTAAAAATTTATTTTTTGGGTGAACCCCCGCTTTAAATTGCTTCCACACCCCCCATTACTCCCGTTCCCCACCCTGACATGATTTCCCGGCTTCATTTGCTCATCGGCAGACCTATGACTAGCATGGCGGGTGCCATCGGGTACAGGCGAGGGAGATCCTCCTCATGTTACTGATCCAGAAGCAAATGTCACTTTCAGGTACTGGTGTCACTGTCCCCAGCCAGTAGGAGCTAATGGAATGCTCTCTACATTATATTAGCTTCATTGGAGGACAGGTGAGACATCTTGTAGACCCCTGATGTCTCATTAAAGAGAACCTGTCACTAAAAAATGCATCATATAGGAGACTTTTTGGCACCTGTGGGATTTAACTACTTCCTGCCCATAGGACATCATATGATGTCCTTAGGTTGAAGTGGTAATATCGAAAGTGATGTCATGGCGTTACTTCCAGATGCAAACACTGACAGTTTTTTGTCATGGAAAGCAGAGATCGATTATATATATATATATTGTAGCAGAGCGTCCCAGAGAGAGCCTGGAAAAGTCCTGTTCGGGGTTTACACCTCTCCCAGGCTCCTCTCTTATACATTCAGGGATCTCTGAGCTCTGATCCAGTACGGGTGTTGGCCCTCTCCCCCAGGCCAATTTAAGCTCACCTGTACAGACAGTCTTTGCTCTGCCCTGGGACACAGATAGTGTTGGTCTGTGAGAGCAAAGAGGTTGGTAACCAAAACTGTTAAGCAATCTAAGAAAAAAGGAGAGTGTCGCCTCTTTTAGAATAAAGATGCAGAGAGTAAAAAGGTGCCTACATCCCATTTAATATGAAGAATAATGTGACAAAAATAATTTGACGGCATTTGGCTGCTTGGGGCCAATGTACGTCAGTATTTAGGTCGAGGGAAGGGGGGAGGGATTTTGGAAGGGACTTTTCGCAGCACTGATAAAGACAATCTGATAAAAATATCAATATTTATTTAGCAAAAAAGAAAACAAGTATAATACAGGGACAATTTAAGAACAAACCCCACATTTCACAACAGAAAGCAAAAAACAGACTGTGTCTTAATGTAAGGAATCGATGACCTCGACCGGTTTCGCGGTGATTTACCGCTTCTTCAGGAGGAGATTTTTTTCTTCTAAAAAGTATGCATAAACATGTAAATAAACAAGCAGGATATACAATATGTGTATACATTGTGTACAATTCAATACAATGCGTTATATAATGGAGCAGAGCACTCACCCAGGTTGGTCATATGATCAGATGTGGAGCCTGGTATAGGCCTTCTGTGGCGCGTGGAGGGGGATATTTTATTTAGACGGGCTCTATTAAGAGAAGGGGGGTAAGGAGAGGAAGAGGTTGTTAGGGGGGGAGGAAGGAAGGGGGGGGAGGAAAAGGGGGGGGGGGTTAAAATTAACCTTAAAAGGAATAAGGTTAGGGTTGACGTAAAAGAGGGGGGGACAAGGGGAGGGAAGGGATGAAAAGAGGAGAAAAGGGGGAAGGAATGAGGGGGAGAAGGGGAAGGGAAGGGGGGGGGGAGAGAGAGGAGGGGGAAGGGTATTATTGAGGATAAGGGTAAACAAGTTGGATAACAATACAATAAGAAGGGAATGATAGGGAGGGGAAAAAGGAAGGAAAATCGGGGATAAGGGAGAAAGAAGAGGAAAGGGGGAAAGGAAAGAGGGGTCAGTGAGGACTAGTGAAGTGGTGCACAAGGTATCTGGACAAGGGGTAGAAAGGGAAGGAGGGTGGTGTAAGGAGGGGGGGGGGGAGAGGGTGTGTGTAAAGTGTGTGGGGTGGAGGAGGGACAGGGAGGGGAAAGGGAAGGAAAGGGGGAAGGGAGGGGGAAAGGGAGAGGAATGGAGGAGTGGGGGAACAAGGGGGTGGGGGTTTATTTGGGAGGGGAAAAGGGGGTGTTGGATAAGGGAGATGAAGGAGGGGGGAGAAGGGACGGGGGAATGGGAGGGGGGTAAGAGGGCCAGTGAGAAACGTAGAGTTGGTGACCTTAATAGGAAAGCATCAACATATACAGGAAGTGCATTATTATAAAAGGGATGCATGGAAATGGGGAGGTGGTGAATTTGGAAAAGCCCATCAACAGACGCGTCGGTGAATTAAAAGAACCCGTCACCAAGGTGACCAACCAACAATACAAACTCCCCAAGGGGTCCTTACCAAGACTGCAGCAAAAGTACGCAGATTACTAAATGGATGGCCCAAAAGAAGGAGACGAATAGACGGGTGAACCGGTGGTTTTTGGCCCTACAGGATTACTCCTTCACGGTAAAACACAGGCCAGGTGTTGAAATGGGGAATGTAGATGCCCTGTCCCGTGTTCACTCCTGTTGGGCTACAGGTGTTCCAACCCTGGGGTTGAAACAAGGGGGGAGGATGTGTAGCAGAGCGTCCCAGAGAGAGCCTGGAAAAGTCCTGTTCGGGGTTTACACCTCTCCCAGGCTCCTCTCTTATACGTTCAGGGATCTCTGAGCTCTGATCCAGTACGGGTGTTGGCCCTCTCCCCCAGGCCAATTTAAGCTCACCTGTGCAGACAGTCTTTGCTCTGCCCTGGGACACAGATAGTGTTGGTCTGTGAGAGCAAAGAGGTTGGTAACCAAAACTGTTAAGCAATCTATGTGGAAGCTGACAAGCTGTAGGTTTGTTCAGCCTGGTAGTGAGGGCATGCATATTGTATAGTTAGAGCCGGGACACGGCTAGGCTTTTTGTTTAATTACTTTTGTTTTGTTTCTTCTCTGCACACTGTACAGCACCTGTAAAAAGACTTTGTATATAGCACCAATAAACACCCCTCTGTTTTCACTTATCCCATGGACTTGGTATCTGTGCCTGCTCATCCCAGGGAGCGTTTTGTACCTGCTACCCATCCCCCAGCTTACACATGGTGGAGGCTGCGACCAGCAGTAGTAAGTTACTATTTAAAAGGCCAGTACCTAAAGTGACAACATGGAGGAAATCCTCAAACAAATGGTGTTATCCAATGCTGCACAACAGCAAACTAACGCTGCACTGCAGCAAGCCAACGCTGCACAACAGCAAGCCAATGCTATTGCACAGGAGCAAACCAAGGCGCTGTACCAACAGATTAATGCTGCACAAGAGCAATCACAGCGGCAGATTGGTGCTGTACAGGAGCAATCGCAGAGGCTGTTTGAACAGCTTGCCACTGCTGCAGAAGCGGATAGGAAAACCCTGACTAAGGTTGCAGAAACGCTAGCACAGTGGGCACCTGCGGAAATCAAGGATATGGGAAGCAAGCCTTCAGCCATCCATGTGGCTCGCTTTCTGTCCAAGATGACTACGGATGATGATCCAGAGGCCTTCCTGTTAACATTTGAACGGACCGCTGAGAGGGAAGGTTGGCCTAAAACCCAATGGGCAGGACTGATTGCCCCCTTACTGTCTGGTGATTTGCAGAAGGCCTACTATGATCTGGAGTCGGCAGAAGCGGGAGACTATGAGAAGGTCAAGCGGGAAATTCTGGCGCGACTCGGTGTCACCTTGGCCGTTCGAGCACAACGGGTCCACAGCTGGTTCTTCCAAGTTGAGAGGCCCCCAAGATCGCAGATGTTCGATCTAATCCACCTGGTGCGAAAATGGCTACAGTCGGAGTCCCTGTCTGCGCCACAAATAGTGGAGCGTGTGGTCATGGACCAATTCCTGAGGTCACTGCCAATACCCCTGCAGAAGTGGGTGAGTCAAGGAGACCCCAATTCGGTAGATAACCTGGTGGAACTCGTTGAGAGGTACTTTGCTGCTGAGAACCTGGTCACCACCCCAACAGCCGCACGGACTTTCCACACAAAGCCACGGTCTCCCCAGGCAACCGGTAAGACTGTTCCAGGGGAAGTGGGTGGTAAGCATGGCAAGGAAGTAGGGGGGAGGATTTTTGGTGCCAGGACTGAATTTTGGCGTCCCAAACAAGGGAAACCACTGCCTGTCAGCAAACCGAACTGGGGAAACATCAGGTGTTTTCGTTGCCAAGAACTGGGACATGTTGCAGCAAACTGTCCATTGACTGATGAACCAATGCAGTGTGATCTGTCCATTAGAAGGCAGTCTATGTTTGCTGCTGTTTCATGCGCTCCAGCGCCAAATATGGGGAAACACATGTGTCAAATGACTGTTAATAATAAGCCTATTACAGCCTTGCTGGACTCTGGAAGTCTGGTTACTTTGGTTACAGCTGAGATGGTTGAAACTATGAATTTTCATGCTAAAAAAGTTGCTGTGATCTGTGTACATGGGGATACCCGGGAGTATCCTATAGCCACAGTTCAGTTTAAAACTGGCTTAGGTACGGTGTCCCATGCGGTCGGACTTGTGCCCCACTTGGTGCACGAGGCCATCATTGGTAGGGACTTCCCTAAGTTTTGGGAACTGTGGGATCGTCCCGACCCGGTCGCAGTACCTGACTCAGTCCCAGAGCCAGAACTCCTGGCTAATTCTGATATTGGATGTTCAGGGGACTCATCTCGGGGCTCTCCGAGCTTTCCTTTCTCAGTTATGGCAGGAGAGCTGGAGGAGCCTGAGGAAGTCCCCACAACCAGTAGAGCTAGACAGCCGTCTGCTGACTCTGAGCCTACGTTGGAGTTTGCTGACCTTAATGTGCACAAGGAAAATTTTGGTACTGAGCAGAGAAAAGACCCTACCCTCACCAGGGCCTGGGAAAATGTAATGGTGATTAATGATGTACCTGTTGAACCAGGGGATAGGACCTGTTTTCCTTATTTCTGCAGCAATGAGGATTTACTGTATCGTGTATGTAAAATGAATGATGAAGTGGTTGAGCAGTTGGTGGTCCCTAAGCCATATAGGCGGGTGGTGTTGGAACTTGCTCATGGGCACTTGCTAGGAGGCCATTTAGGGGTTGAGAAAACCACTGAAAGAGTGTTGCACAGGTTTTACTGGCCTGGGATACAGAAAAATATTGAGAATTATTGTCAATCCTGTCCTGTGTGTCAGATGTCAGCCCCACAGCCTCACTTCCGAAGTCCTTTAGTGCCCTTGCCCATTATTGAAGTGCCCTTTGAAAGGATTGCCATGGACCTTGTGGGTCCGCTCCCCAAATCTGCCCGTGGTCATCAGCATATCCTCGTGATCATGGATTACGCTACCCGTTACCCTGAGGCCGTTCCCTTACGCGCTGCGTCTGCTAAAAACATTGCCAAAGAGCTGTTAATGGTGTTCAGTCGGGTTGGCATCCCTAAAGAAATCCTTACAGACCAGGGTACCCCATTTATGTCACGGATAACTAGGGAGCTGTGCAAGTTATTTAAGGTGACGCAGTTGCGAACCTCGGTGTATCATCCTCAAACGGATGGCTTGGTGGAACGCTTCAATAAGACATTAAAGAGTATGTTAAAGAAGGTTGTGGACAAGGATGGGAGAAACTGGGACTTCCTGATACCGTACTTGATGTTCGCCATCAGGGAGGTTCCCCAGTCCTCTACAGGGTACTCTCCATTTGAGCTGCTCTATGGGAGACACCCTCGAGGACTCTTAGACATAGCCAAGGAAACTTGGGAGGGGGAACAGACACCCCACAAAAGTGTCATTGAGCATATCGCTCAAATGCAGGAGAGGATTGCAGCAATCATGCCGGTGGTAAAGGAACACTTACTGCAGGCCCAAGCAGCCCAACAGAGAATATACAACAGGGGGGCCCAACTCCGTGTTTTCTCACCTGGTGACAGGGTCCTCGTGTTGGTTCCCACTGTTGAGAGCAAGTTCCTGGCTAAGTGGCAGGGTCCCTTTGAAGTAATTGAAAAAGTTGGGGAGGTCAATTACAAGGTGTATCAACCAGGTAAAAGGAAGCCCGAACAAATTTACCACGTAAATCTGTTAAAGCCCTGGAAGGATAGACTAGCGTTGACTACGAGGTCCCTCCCTGTAATGCCTAAAGGTATTGAGTCCCCTCTGATCCCTGAGGTCACCATTCCAGACACCCTGTCATGTTCCCAAAAACAGGAAGCTAGAGAGTTCCTGATAAGGAATAGAGAGACATTTTCAGAGTTGCCTGGCATGACCTCAGCAGTTCAGCATGACATTGTTACTGAACCGGGGGTCCGTGTCAAGCTCAAGCCGTACCGAATTCCTGAAGCGAGGAGAAAGGACATCAGTGATGAAGTTAGAAGGATGTTGGAGCTAGATGTCATTGAGGAATCCAATAGTGACTGGTCTAGCCCCATCATGTTAGTCCCAAAACCGGATGGCACTTGGAGGTTCTGCAATGTCTTTAGGAAGCTTAATGCAGTGACAAAGTTTGACACGTACCCAATGCCCAAAGTGGACAAACTTATAGACCGACTTGGCAAAGCTCGCTATCTGACCACTTTGGACTTGACAAAAGGGTATTGGCAAATACCCCTGACTGCTAGCGCCAAAGAGAAGACTGCATTTGTAACCCCGGAGGGATCCTTTCAATATAAGAGGATGCCTTTTGGGTTGCAAAATGCCCCTGCGACGTTTCAGAGGGCTATGGACAGGACCCTAAGGCCTCACCGACAGTATGCAGCAGCCTATCTAGATGACATAGTGGTACATAGCACTGACTGGGGGTCTCACTTGCCCCGTGTCCAGGCTGTCCTTGATTCCCTCTTCAAAGAAGGATTTACGGCAAATCCCCAAAAATGTGGCATCGGTCTAGAGGAAGCCAAGTATTTGGGCTACACTATTGGCCGTGGTGTCATAAAGCCCCAGGTGAATAAAATAGAAGCCATCCAGGAGTGGCCACGTCCTGCAAATAAAAAGCAGGTCAGGGCTTTTCTTGGCATTGCGGGGTATTATAGAAGGTTTATCCCAAATTTTGCAACTATAGCTACCCCACTGACAGACCTTACGAAAGGGAAAGACTCCGTAATGGTGAAATGGTCCCCAGTAGCGGAAGAATCTTTCCAAGTCCTGAAAAAAGCTCTTTGTGCACAGCCAGTGCTATACTCCCCCGATTTCGCCAAAGACTTTTTGGTTCAAACGGATGCCTCTGATGTGGGTATCGGGGCAGTACTATCACAGGTACACAATGGGGAAGAACACCCTGTGGTGTACCTAAGCAGAAAGCTTAATGACCATGAGAAAAAATATGCAGTCATTGAAAAGGAGTGTTTAGCCATAAAGTGGGCCGTGGATGCACTCAGGTACTACTTGTTGGGGCGCCAATTTGACTTGATAACTGACCATGCTCCCCTGAAATGGATGGCCCAAAAGAAGGAGACGAATAGACGGGTGAACCGGTGGTTTTTGGCCCTACAGGATTACTCCTTCACGGTAAAACACAGGCCAGGTGTTGAAATGGGGAATGTAGATGCCCTGTCCCGTGTTCACTCCTGTTGGGCTACAGGTGTTCCAACCCTGGGGTTGAAACAAGGGGGGAGGATGTGTAGCAGAGCGTCCCAGAGAGAGCCTGGAAAAGTCCTGTTCGGGGTTTACACCTCTCCCAGGCTCCTCTCTTATACGTTCAGGGATCTCTGAGCTCTGATCCAGTACGGGTGTTGGCCCTCTCCCCCAGGCCAATTTAAGCTCACCTGTGCAGACAGTCTTTGCTCTGCCCTGGGACACAGATAGTGTTGGTCTGTGAGAGCAAAGAGGTTGGTAACCAAAACTGTTAAGCAATCTATGTGGAAGCTGACAAGCTGTAGGTTTGTTCAGCCTGGTAGTGAGGGCGTGCATATTGTATAGTTAGAGCCGGGACACGGCTAGGCTTTTTGTTTAATTACTTTTGTTTTGTTTCTTCTCTGCACACTGTACAGCACCTGTAAAAAGACTTTGTATATAGCACCAATAAACACCCCTCTGTTTTCACTTATCCCATGGACTTGGTATCTGTGCCTGCTCATCCCAGGGAGCGTTTTGTACCTGCTACCTATCCCCCAGCTTACAATATATATATATATATATATATATATATATATATATATACACACAGCCCTAAAAAATACACTCGCCTGCTCGCATTTTGCAAGTGGATTTTGAGGGCTGACGAGTGTGGGCTGCCTGAAGACGGGACGGGACGGGGGGGGGGGAGAGAGAACCGCCAGCAGCCTGAGTTTGTAGGGGAAGGGAGAGAAGATGGGAGCCACCGCCGCCGAGGCCGCCACTGCTGTCTGGTTTATCAGCGCACGGGGAATATAACAGCTTTTATTTCAATAGCTGTGTGTTCCCCGCCGCTCACGGTCAAATACAGACCCTCCCCCTTGTCCGTGCACTTTGATAGACAGATTACCCGTACCAGGATTGGACGGGTGATCTGTCTATCAAAGTGCACGGACAAGGGGGAGGGTCTGTATATGACAGTGAGTGGCGGGGAACACAAAGCTATTGAAATTAAAACTGCTATGTTCCCCGTGCGCTGATAAACCAGACAGCAGCAGCATTCCTCTCCTCTCTCTTCTCCTACACAGTACACAGAGTTTTATTGGGGACACAGAGCTTTCATGGAGGAAACAGAGCTTTCATGGAGGACACAGTACTTCATGGAGGACACGGAGCTGCAATGGGGACACGGAGCTGCAATGTGGACACAGGGCTGCAATGGGGACACAGGGCTGCAATGGGGACACAGGGCTGCAATGGGGACACAGGGCTGCATTGGCGGACACATGGCTGCATTGGCGGACACAGGGCTGCATTGGGGACACAGGGCTGCATTGACGGACACAGGGCTGCACTGGCGGACACAGGGCTGCATTGGGGACACAAGGCTGCAATTGGGACACATGGCTGCATTGGGGACACGGCGCTTTATTGGGGACACGGAGCTGCAATGCAGACACAGAGCTGCAATGGGGACACGGAGCTGCAATGTGGACACAGGGCTGCATTGGGGACACAGGGCTGCTTTGGTGGACACAGGGCTGCATTGGCGGACACAGGACTGCATTGGGCACACAGGACTGCATTGGCGGACACAGGGCTGCACTGGCGGACACAGGGCTGCACTGGCGGACACAGGGCTGCACTGGCGGACACAGGGTTGCATTGGGGACACAGGGCTGCAATGTGGACACGGGCCTGCATTGGGGACACATGGCTGCACTGGCGGACACAAGGCTGCATTGGGGACACAGATAGTTGTTAATATTTATTTATATAACTTAATACTGAATAAAACATTTAAGTGTCGTTTCATGAGATAATTTATGAGGGCGTGTTTAGGGGGGTGGGGTTATGGGCGGGGCATGGTAGGGGTTGGGCGGAGCAACTGGTGGCGAGTAACCCTTGAGACCTGGCTAGTAGTTTAGGACTTGAAATTTTGAGCCCTGTATATGTATATATATATATATATATATATATATATATATATATATATATATATATATATATATATATATTGTTTATCTAATGCTTTCCAGGGTAGAGGAGATATCTGGGGTCTTATTGACACCAGCTGTCTCAATAAAGAGGACCTGTCGTGCCCTATTCCTATTACAAGGGATGTTTACATTTCTTGTAATAGGAATAGAAAGTGATCAAAAAAAGAAAAGGGAAATATATATATATTTTTTTTTTAAAGAGCCGAAAATTGCTGTTGTGTCCCCTAAAATTAAATGTAGTGTATTTTTAATTGAAATTGTATGTTTGCTAAACTGCTGCTGATATAGTGTGACATAAAGAAAATTGGAACTACTACTATTTTATTCTCTATGGTGTCTGCTTTGAGCAAATAATTTAATGTTTTAGGGGTTTTCTATAACCTTCAGGCCTAAAATGTTTTTTTAAGCATGTAAACAAAAAATGAAAAAAAAAAAACTCCTCTGCCAGGAAAAGGGTTGACATACAGGTGAGGGTTTACATCTAATTTAGGTCCTGGTTCACAGCAAAATGTAATTAAAAAATGTAAAACATATTAAAAATAAAACTCAATGGAGTTTCTTTTAAAACATAACATTCATTTTAATTTATTTACAGTACTCTGTAAACTGTAAGCAGACATAGTAATCATTCTTAGACACAGTGATCACATTAAGGGCTATTTGGTAATTATAAAAAGGTAGACAGCAGTGTCTGTCTTGCTTGTAGAATCTTTATTTGTCTTGCACAAAATAACATCAGGGTACAAAGTGAAATTATGAATATGGAAAAAGTAGGAGACAAATCAAACTGATGCCAGTCAACCATGTTTGCTAGACTCAAGGTGACAGAATCCAGACTCTGCAATAACAAATGGGAATTTCTAATTTTACCAGCAACTGTTGGCATGCATGAATAATGACAGTAGTATTGTACAGACAGTGGGAGTCTGGAAGGTTTGAGAAATTGCTTTGCAAAGGGGTGTCATATACAATTATTTCAGGAAAACAGGGTGAAAAACCTATAAATAGACCAGTTATATAAAGTTAATAGAAATATAAAATAAAAAAATGTAAATAATAAAATGTACAATTCTCCCTGCCTATGTATGTCTAATAATATATATATATATATTTATATATTTATACAGTATCTCCCAAAAGTGAGTACGCCCCTCACATTTTTGTAAATATTTTGTTATATCTTTTCATGCGACAACACTGAAGAAATTATTATTTTCTACAATGTAAAGCAGTGAGTGCACAGCTTGTATAACAGTGTAAATTTGCTGTCCCCTCAAAATAACTCAACACACAGGCATTAATGTCTAAACTGCTGGCAGCAAAAGTGAGTACACCCCTAAGTGAAAATGTCCAAATTGGGATTAAAGTGTCAATATTTTGTTTGGCCAACCTTATTTTCCTGCACTGCCTTAACCTTCTTGGGCATGGAGTTCACCAGAGCTTCACAGGTTGCCACTGGAGTCCTCTTCCCCTCATCCATGATGACATCACAGAGCTGGTGGATGTTAGATACCTTGCACTCCTTCACCTTTCATTTGAGGATTTAGATCTGGAGACATGCTTGGCCAGTTCATCACCTTTTCCCTCAGCTTCTTTAGCAAGGCAGTGGTCGTCTTGGAGGTGTGTTTGGGGTCGTTATTATGTTGGAATACTGCCCTGCGGTCCAGTTTCCGAAGGGAAGGGATAATGCTCTGCTTCAGTATGTCACAGTACAGGTTGTCATTCATGGTTCCCTCAATGAACTGTAGCTCACCAGTGCCGGCAGGACTCATTCAGCCCCAGACCATGACATTCCCACACCATACTTGACTGCAGGCAAAACACACTTGTCTTTGTACTCACCTGGTTGCCGACACACACACTTGACAACATCTGAACCAAATACGTTTATTTTGGTCTCATCAGACCACAGGACATGGTTTCCAAAATCCATATCTTTAGGCTTACTCCTGGGATGACAGCCATGCGGACCAATTTGATGCAGTGTGCGGCATATGGTCAGAGCACTGACAGGCTGACCCACACCCCTTAAACCTCTGCAACAATCCTGGCAGCACTCATACGTCTATTTCCCAAAGACAACCTCTGGATATGATGCTGAGCATGTGCACTTAACTTCTTCGGTCGACCATGGCGAGGCATCGTCTGAGTGGAACATGTCCTGGTAAACCGCTGCATGGTCTTGGCCACCATGCTGCAGCTCAGTTTCAGGGTCTTAGTAATCTTCTTATAGCCTAGGCCATCTTTATGCAGAGCAACAGTTATTTGCCATGAGGTGCCATGGTGAACTCCCGGTGACCAGTATGAGAGAGTAAATGTAAAAAGAAAACTAAAGCGCTGGCCAATAGTGAAATTAAATGAAATAAATGTGCAATCAATAAAAAAACTGCTGCTCAAATCTATATGTGCTAACAACAAAATCAAGTGGTATGAATAAAGTGTGATGAGGGCTAGTGTTGAGCGGAATACGCCATATTCGATTTCGCGATATATCACGAATATATAGACAAATATTCGTGAAATATTCGTTAAAATCGAATATTCGTGATATTTTATCAAAAAAAAAATGTTTGCAAAATTTCGCTAATGCGAATGCGAAATTGATTGCGAAATTCTCGTCCGCGCGAAGAACGCGCGAGAACGGAGATCATTTCCTGGATCTTTGCCAGTCGATTTTCGGATCGCTATTTTGTGCTGCCCAGCGAAGCGAAGATGGTGGGGAGTAACTTTTCATCCAGTGAGGAAAAACTGCTGATTAGTGTAAGTAATTTCACCACTGTTATTTCATTATCTTTAACTGCATTTTAGACTAGTTTAAAAGTTAGGATATAAGATCAGATATTAGTATTTCCCAAACAGTGTGTCTCCAGCTGTTGCAAAACTACAACTCCCAGCATGCCTGGACAGCTTGCTGATGTGGGGGGGGTAAACTTTATTGGGGGGGGAAATGTGAGAAAGGAGTGTTTTTTGTTTTTTTAGCAAGACAGGCACGCAGACAAAGACGCAGACAAAGGCGCAGACAAAGACGCAGACAGTTACTAAACTAGAATAAAACTACTACACCTAAAACTTTTTTTTTTTTTTTACACGGACAAAGACGTAGACTACGACACGGACAGCTACTAAACCGGAACTAAAATACTACAGCTAAAACTTTTTTTTTTTTTTTTAGACTGAAGGACGCAGACAAGGACGAGGACTACAAATACTAAACTAATATGCACTAAACACTAACTCTACTTACACAAACTTATATGACTAAACTAAAGCTAAATTTTTTTTTTTTTTTTTTTTTTTTACACTGACTGACAAGGACAAAGACGAGGACTACAAATACTAAACTAATATGCACTAAACACTAACTCTACTTACACAAACTTATATGACTAAACTAAAGCTAATTTTTTTTTTTTTTTTTTACACTGACTGACAAGGACAAAGACGAGGACTACACATATAACTAAACTAATATGCACTAAACACTAACTCTACTTACACAAACTTATATGACTAAACTAAAGCTCATATTATTTTTTTTTTTTTTTACACTGACTGACAAGGACAAAGACGAGGACTACAAATACTAAACTAATATGCACTAAACACTAACTCTACTTACACAAACTTATATGACTAAACTAAAGCTAATTTTTTTTTTTTTTTTTTTTTTTTTACACTGACTGACAAGGACAAAGATGAGGACTACAAATAATAAACTAATATGCACTAAACACTAACTCTACTTACACAAACTTATATGACTAAACTAAAGCTAATTTTTTTTTTTTTTTTTATACACAAAACACAGTGACTAAACACACACTAAACTAAGCTACCTTAAAGAAATGTACACTTACACTAACTACACAGAAATCTATCTAACACTAAGCTACACTAACCTGGACAAAACAACACAAATCTGAAAAAAATGCGCGGAGGTCCCCGCAAATTCAATAACCAGACCCTTTAGGTCTGGTACGGATATTAAGGGGAACCCCGCCGTCAATTAAAAAAAAAATGACGTAGGGTTCCCCCTAAATATCCATAACCAGACCCTTCAGGTCTGGTGTGGATTTTAAGGGGAACTCCACCCCAAATTGAAAAAAATATATGGCGTGGAGTTCCCCCTAAAATCCACACCAGACCCCTTATCCGAGCACGTTGACCTGGCCGGCCGCAGAAAAGAGGGGGGGACAGAGTGCGCCCCCCCCCTCTCCTGAACCGCACCAGGCCACATGCCCTCAACATTGGGAGGGTGCTTTGGGGTGCCCCCCAAAGCACCTTGTCCCCATGTTGATGGGGACAAGGGTCTCATCCCCACAACCCTTGCCCGGTGGTTGTGGGGGTATGCGGGCAGGGGGCTTATCAGAATCTGGAAGACCCCTTTAACAAAGGGGACCCCAGGTCCTGCCCCCACCCCTGTGTGAAATGGTAATGGGGTACACTGTAGTGTAAATAGTAGTTTTCAGAAAACAAAAACACACACACCGTAGAACAAATTACTTTATTAATTAAACCAAATAAAAATCCAGCGGTGAAAAAAGACGATCGATGCTGCTCGCTGCTCCAGTGTCGTGTGATCTCTCCAGCGCCGGGTGATGTGTCCAGCGACGGGTGATGGGTCCAGCGATGAGAACATCCATCCATTCAGAGCACAGCTCAGCGAATGACGCGCCGATGCTTTGACGTTTCTTTTATAGGGGAGGCGGGCCACGTGTCACGTGACCCCGTCTCCCTCTGACGCACACTCTGCTACGTCACTGGGACAGCCCTTGCGTCAGAGCGGGATGGGGTCACGTGACGCGTGGCCCGCCTCCCCTATAAAAGAAACATCAAAGCATCGGCGCGTCATTCGCTGAGCTGTCTCTGAATGGATGGATGTTCTCATCGCTGGACCAATCGCTGGACACATCACCCGTTGATGGAGATATCACCCGTCGTCTTTTTTCACCGCTGGATTTTTATTTGGTTTAATTAATAAAGTAATTTGTTCTACGGTGTGTGTTTTTTTTTCCTGAAAACTACTATTTACACTTCCTTCGTGAAATGGTAGGGGTACAGTGTACCCCATTACCATTTCACACAGGGGGGGGCAGGATCTGGGGGTCCCCTTTGTTAAAGGGGTCTTCCAGATTCTGATAAGCCCCCTGCCCGCATACCCCCACAACCACCGGGCAAGGGTTGTGGGGATGAGATCCTTGTCCCCATCAACATGGGGACAAGGTGCTTTGGGGGGCACCCCAAAGCACCCTCCCAATGTTGAGGGCATGTGGCCTGGTGCGGTTCAGGAGAGGGGGGGCCGCACTCTGTCCCCCCCTCTTTTCTGCGGCCGGCCAGGTCAACGTGCTCGGATAAGGGGTCTGGTGTATATTTTAGGGGGAACTCCACACCATTTTTTTTTTAATTTGGTGTGGAGTTCCCCTTAAAATCTACACCAGACCTGAAGGGTCTGGTTATGGATATTTAGGGGGAATCCTACGTCATTTTTTTTTTAAATTGACGGCAGGGTTCCCCTTAATATCCATACCAGACCTAAAGGGTCTGGTTATTGAATTTGCGGGGACCTCCGCACATTTTTTTTCCCGAACTCCGAACCCGGACCCGAACTCTCAGCAATCATTCGGGTTCGGGTCCGGGTTCGGGAAAAAGTCCGTACCGAACCCGAACTTTACAGTTCGGGTTCGCTCAACTCTACTTATAACACAAGAGAAAAGGGATATCAACTCAAACAAAAGTGACTAGGTTCACAATCCGTGAACTAGCGTTCATATGAGTGAAAAAAGAACTTTAATGTGAACTTGTATTCATAATAAAACAGAAAGTCACATCCAAAACAATTGCCAAATGGACTGAAGGATTAATAGTAGCGATGAATCTTCATATAAAATGAGCTCACAGAGCGCTTACCTCCCTGAAGAGGGAAAATGGCATAGACAGATCCTCAATGTCAGTATAAGAACTGAACCGTCCTCTCAGCTATACCCAGGATCCTGGTCTTCAATAATTTGCAGACTCTCGCCGGAATGCAGATGGATATGGATCACCAAAGAGAAAGAATAAAAACTCCCATCGTGAAGTATGTCAAAAATAATGGGGTTTATTAGGACTAAAATGTGCTTACAATGATGTAAGTTAAAAAACGCCAATACAGACACTTCCGGTCGGGCGAGCGGGGTTGCGCGTCACTTCCAGTTACGTCTGGCTCGTTCCTTACGCGTTACGTCATGACACATGACTTCATCAGAGGCTTCTGATTGGCTGAGCGATACTTCATTATATATGCTAGAAAGTGGAAATACGACTGCGGACATCTTAAAGACTACATGTGAATACATGCTATCGCGGCCATTTTAAGTGTGGGAAAAACTAGTGGGCAAGTATAGATTACAAATAGTACGATAAAACGACTCTTTAATAATGGACTATAAAACAACGATTATGTTTCTCATCAACCTAATAAGGAGATGGAACATAAAGAATTGTCTAATCAAATAAAGGAATAGCAAACATCCGACATATATACTAAAAGGGATCAAGGTCCTCAATAGCATTGAATGGGCTAATAATAATTATTAAATGTGTGTCATTAAATCAATAATTATATAAATATAAATGTGATAAAGACATCACAGAATAAAAACCTGAAAGGATGGTGAATGGGGGAAGCCAATGGGCCTGGGTAAACTGAACAGGAATAAACCCACAACCCCATCCGCTAACAATAGATGATATAAAACATCCTATATATTAAAATTACAATAAATGCAGACTAAGATGCCATCAATAAAATATGTAGTTAAAAATTACTTAAAAAACAATTGATGTCGAACTCCACATTTAAGCCATCTGGCACAAGTGTGTGCAGAGAATGGATCCAATGAGATTCCTTCTGGCTGATGGTTCTGACCAAGTGGGCACCTCTCCATGGTCTGTTAAACTTATCTATACCCCAGAAGGATAATTGTTTTGGATCTTTATTATGTACCTCCGCAAAATGTCTACTGACATTGTGTTTAGGGAAGCCCTTTATAATTAAGTGGTCTTGCATAGCAAGAGCACTTATTGTTATCTCACATATATATTATTATTATTCTTATAGCCAAATTTGCCCCCCTAACTCCTCCCACAGTTTTTACACTACATAGACGAGTAATATATCGAATCGTGCGGATTGTTCCCGATCGGTGGGCTATTACTGTGTGGCAAATTTCGCCGAACCGTTTGCGAAATATTGTAATTTTTGCGGCAAAATTTTCCCATAGGAATGAATGGGGAGCGGTAGAGTGTGGGATTTCTAAAAATGAAAAATCATTACATGATTTGCAAACTGCGACCACACCCTCATTTTCAAGCCGACCTACACAAATCTTATATCAAAACGTTCAGCTATCCCTGCTGCCTCCACACGTGTTCACGGCTAAGTGATTGATCAAACCATTTTCACAATATGATAATTTGTTTGCAACCTACGCCATCCATTATTTCAATGGAAGTCAATGGAGGTCAAAGTTTAGAAAACTAAAATCATCTTTGGAATTTGTAAACTGCGACTGTGCCTTCAATTTTATTATTTCAGAGACATAATATACATCAAAATGTAGGTCTAGGTCTTGTGATTCGTAAAATATAAAGATATTCGCTGTACGATTCATAGTTTTTAAAATACAACCATTTGAATAGGACAAGTATTTAAGAAAAATCCAGGATCTGAGTCTCTGCTTAGAGGCTGCATGCTTATGTTTACATTGGTTTCCTAGGAGACGCTGAGGTAATAAAAACTCCTCATGCACAGCTGTAAGGGGATTCTATAGCTCCTCCCACACAGTTGTGAGGCAGTTGTGAGGTGTTTTCTGTGAGGTAAATACCTTCATACACACAGTTGTGAGGTAGTTGTGAGGCGTTTTCTGTGAGGTAAATACCTTAATACACACAGTTGTGAGGTAGCTGTGAGGTGTTTTCTGTGAGGTAAATACCTTAATTTGAAGGACAAGTATTAAAAAAAAAATCCTCAATTTCTGCTGTGTTTACAGAGAGCCTGCAAACCAAACAATTGGTTTCCTAGGAGACGCTGAGGAGTTTAATAACACCTCACAAACAGCTGTGAGGTGAGTTGGCTCCTCCCACACAAGGCTGAGGGAACTTTCCTCTGCTTGCAAGGGTCTCAAACTGGTGGCCCTCCAGCTGTTGTAAAACTACAAGTCCCATCATGCCTCTGCCTGTGGGAGTCATGCTGGTAACTGTCATTCTTGCAATGCCTCATTGGACTTGTAGTTTTGCAACAGCTGGAGGGCCGCCAGTTTGAGACTCGAGTGTGTTTGCATATGTTTACATTGGTTTCCTAGGAGACGCTGAGGTAAAATCCTTCATACACACATCTGTGAGGGCTTTCTATAGCTCCTCCCACACACTGTGAGGTGATATGGCTCAGTTTTTTTTGGCTCTGCGTAACTTCTGCATGCTCTGCATATAGCAACCATACATAGCAACCAGTCCATAGAAACCAGTCCATAGCAACCAGACCATAGCAACCAGTCCATAGCAACCAGTCCATAGCAACCAGTCCATAGCAACCAGTCCATAGCAACCATCTATAGCAACCAGTCCATAGCAACCAATCCAGAGCAACCGTCAATACCAACCAGTCCATAGCAACCAGTCCATAGCAACCAGTCCATAGCAATCAATCCATAGCAACCAGTCCATAGCAACCAGTCCATAGCAACCAGTCCATAGCAACCAGTCCATAGCAACTGTCCATAGCAACCAGTCCATAGCAACCAGTCCATAGCAACCAGTCCATAGCAACCGGTCCATAGCAACCAGTCCATAGCAACCAGTCCATAGCAACCAGTCCATAGCAACCAGTCCATAGCAACCGTCCATAGAAACCAGTCCATAGCAACCGTCCATAGAAACCAGTCCATAGCAACCAGTCCATAGCAACCACTCCATAGCAACCGGTCCATAGCAACCGGTCCATAGCAACCGTCCATAGCAACCAGTCCATAGCAACCGTCCATAGCAACCAGACCATAGCAACCCTCCATAGCAACCAGTCCATAGCAACCGTCCATAGCAACCGTCCATAGCAACCAGTCTCTAGCAACCACTCCATAGCAACCACTCCATAGCAACTGTCCATAGCAACCATTCCATAGCAACCGTCTATAGCAACCAGTCCATAGCAACCAGTCCATAGCAACCACTCCATAGCAACCACTCCATAGCAACCGTCTATAGCAACCAGTCCATAGCAACCAGTCCATAGCAACCAATCCAGAGCAACCGTCAATACCAACCAGTCCATAGCAACCAGTCCATAGCAACCAGTCCATAGCAATCAATCCAGAGCAACCGTCCATAGCAACCAGTCCATAGCAACCAGTCCATAGCAACCAGTCCATAGCAACCAGTCCATATCAACTGTCCATAGCAACCAGTCCATAGCAACCCGTCCATAGCCATCAGTCCATAGAAACCAGTCCATAGCAACCGGTCCATAGCAACCAGTCCATAGCAACCAGTCCATAGCAACCGTCCATAGCAACCAGTCCATAGCAACCAGTCCATAGCAACCACTCCATAGCAACCCGTCCATAGCAACCGGTCCATAGCAACCGGTCCATAGCAACCGTCCATAGGAACCCGACCATAGCAACCGTCCATAGCAACCAGTCTCTAGCAACCAGTCCATAGCAACCACTCCGTAGCAACCACTCCGTAGCAACCACTCCATAGCAACCAGTCCATAGCAACCCTCCATAGCAACCAGTTTTTGATGGGGCAAATAGGATGGTGCAGTTTTGATGGGGTAGTTTTTAATGGAGCAGTTTTTGATGGGGCAATGGACCGAACTGGCTCGACACACTGTTGGATCACATTTACATCTCCAGGGGCACCGTCTCCAGTCAGGAGTATTGGTGGAGGCAAGACCACGCCGCACAATTTCCCCAGAAATTGTATCTTTTCTAGTATTGTTAAGTGTTCCTTAATTCGAACCATTAGTGGTCTCTTAGTTCAACCTACGTATTGTAGGTTACAAGTGCACTGTAAAACATAGACTACCCCCTCCGTGTGGCAGCTGATAAAATCCTTAATAGGATGACACACATTGGTGTGGGCAGCCATAAAGTCGGTCCTTTTTTGTTGTGGACCTTTTGAATGTGTACTTACATGGAAAAAAACTTTTTTATTAAAAAACGTATAGCCACTTCTAGGTGGAGGGTCAACCACATTTTTTTACCAGAATATCCCTAATTGTGGGTGCTCTTTTATACACAATGTTGGGTTTTTCTGGAAGAATGTTTTTCAAGTGTTTATCGTATGAGTATGAGGGAGTGAGAGCGATAACACCAAATTTACCCACCTGCTCCCCATTCACACCTGAGACCTTGTAACAATAACGAGTCACATGACACTGGGGAGGGAAAATGGCTTATTGGGTCCAATTTGGACATTTTCACTTGGGGTATACTCACTTTTGTTGTCAGCAGTTTAGACATTAATGTCTGTGTGTTGAATTATTTTGAGGGGACAGCCAATTTACACTGTTATACAAGCTGTACACTCACTACTTTACATTGTAGAAAAGAGTAATTTCTTCAGTGTTGTCAAATGAAAAGATATTATTATTATACAGGATTTATATAGCGCCAACAGTTTGCACAGCGCTTTACATCAGGGAAGACAGTACAGTCACAATACAAATCAATACAGGAGGGATCAGAGGGCCCTGCTCGTTAGAGCTTACAATATAGAAGGGAGGGTCAAGTGGAACAAAGGGTAGTAGCTGTGGGTGTTGATCAGATGGACTCAAATGAAAATACAGTTGTTAGGTGTGGGAAGGATAGGCTTCTCTGAAAAGAAGGGTTTTCAGGGATCCTCTAAAAGCTCATAGAGAAGGAGATAGGCGGATAGATTGGGGTAAGGAGTTCAATAGGCTTGGAGAGGCTCTGGAAAAGTCCTGGAGACGAGCATGGGCGCAGGTGATGAGAGAGCTAGAGAGAAGGAGGTCTTGAGAAGAACAAAGAGAACGATTAGGTTGGTATTTAGAGACTAGGTCAGTGATGTAGCTGGGGGCAGAGTTGTGGTTGGCTTTGTAGGTAATTGTTAGTAGTTTGAATTTAATTCGTTGGGTGAGCGGAAGCCAGTGGAGGGGTTGACAGAGAGGAGTAGCAGAGACAGAGCGGTTGGTAAGGTGGATGAGTCTGGCCACAGCATTCATGATGGACTGAAGGGGGGTTAGAGTATGCAGAGGTAAGCCAATGAGGATGGAGTTGCAGTAATCAAGGTGAGAGATGACCAGGGAGTGAATTAAGAGCTTTGTGGTGTCATTGGTTAGAAAGGGGCGTATTTTGGAGATGTTGTGAAGGTTGAGGTGGCAAGATTTGGACAGTGATTGAACGTGAGGCTTAAGGGACAGTTCAGAGTCCAGGACTACTCCTAGGACCTTGACATGTGGAGATGGGCTGATAGTTGTGCCATCAATTTTGACAGAGGGATCAGGGGGAAGAGGCACGTGGGGGAGAGAAAATGATAAGTTCTGTTTTGGATAGATTGAGTTTGAGGAAGTGGTGTGACATCCAAAGTGATATATCTGATAGTAACATATAAAATATAGATGCGCTAATATTAACTTAAAAGGTGATAAAACGTACAAAGAAAACTAATCAGGGAGAACACTCCATAAACTGTGAATTACTAATATGTCCTTAATTAGTGCACAGTGATTAGCAGGATTCCATGCAGGGAAAAAAAAATCACTCTCTTCAATCTGAATGCTAATCCAGCCCTCCACCGCTGTGATCAGATGATACAGGCACTCACAGACAGGGATTGCATGAAAGAAAAGAGAAAAAACCTCTCATTGCGCAATATTCGATGACAGATCAAAAAATGTAATCAGAGCATTGACATATGCCCTAGGAACATATGTTCCTAGGTAGGAACCCATGAGTAAGTCGCGTGCCTGTGACGTAACGCGTAGGGAGGAGCCTGCGATCGAATCCGAGTGCATCGGATCGAGCTGAGGAAACAGCATACTGAGTGGCGTTTTCATGCTTTACTGAAAGCGGGGATTCGTGAGTGCATATGTCAATGCTCTGATTACATTTTTTGATCTGTCATCGAATATTGCGCAATGAGAGGTTTTTTCTCTTTTCTTTCATGCAATCCCTGTCTGTGAGTGCCTGTATCATCTGATCACAGCGGTGGAGGGCTGGATTAGCATTCAGATTGAAGAGAGTGATTTTTTTTCCCTGCATGGAATCCTGCTAATCACTGTGCACTAATTAAGGACATATTAGTAATTCACAGTTTATGGAGTGTTCTCCCTGATTAGTTTTCTTTGTACGTTTTATCACCTTTTAAGTTAATATTAGCGCATCTATATTTTATATGTTTCACTGTTTGGATTTGGTATCACTCAAGATAGCAGCTATATTATTTGGTTTTTTATTTAGGTGCACGTGGAATTGTTTATTTAATTAGCGCTGTAGTATATTTTTCACATATCTGATAGTAAATTAGTGATATGTGAGGAAAATGAAGGAGTGAGTTGAGGGGCAGAGAAATAGATTTGAGTGTCGCCAGCGTAGAGGTGGTATTGGAAGCCGTGGGAGGCTATCAGCTGACCCAGGGAGGAGGTGTAGATTGAAAATAGGAGAGGTTCAATAACAGAACCTTGGGGGACCATATCATAAAACATTTACAAAAATGTGAGGATGTACTCACTTTTGTGAGATACTGTGTGTATATATATATATATATATATATATATATATATATATATATATATATATATATATATATATACACAGTGATGAAAATAAGTGCATGTCTACTGTGAGAGACATAATCAAAAAAAAAAATCCAGAAATCACAATGTATGATTTTTTTAACTATTTATTTGTATGATACAGCTGCAAATAAGTATTTGAACACCTGAGAAAATCAATGTTAATATTTGGTACAGTAGCCTTTGTTTGCAATTACAGAGGTCAAACCTTTCTTGTAGTTTTTCACCAGGTTTGCACACACTGGAGGAGGGATTTTGGCCCACTCCTCCACACAGATCTTCTCTAGATCAGTCAGGTTTCTGGGCTGTCGCTGAGAAACACGGAGTTTGAGCTCCCTCCAAAGATTCTCTATTGGGTTTAGGTCTGGAGACTGGCTAGGCCACGCCAGAACCTTGATATGCTTCTTACAGAGCCACTCCTTGGTTATCCTGGCTGTGTGCTTCGGGTCATTGTCATGTTGGAAGACCCAGCCTCGACCCATCTTCAAAGCTCTAACTGAGGGAAGGAGGTTGTTGCCCAAAATCTTGCAATACATGGCCCCGGTCATACTCTCCTTAATACAGTGCAGTCGCCCTGTCCCATGTGCAGAAAAACACCCCCAAAGCATGATGCTACCACCCCCATGCTTCACAGTAGGGATTGTGTTCTTGGGATGGTACTCATCATTCTTCTTCCTCCAAACACGGTTAGTGGAATTATGACCAAAAAGTTCTATTTTGGTCTCATCTGACCACATGACTTTCTCCCATGACTCCTCTGGATCATCCAAATGGTCATTGGCAAACTTAAGACGGGCCTTGACATGTGCTGGTTTAAGCAGGGGAACCTTCCGTGCCATGCATGATTTCAAACCATGACGTCTTAGTGTATTACCAACAGTAACCTTGGAAACGGTGGTCCCAGCTCTTTTCAGGTCATTGACCAGCTCCTCCCGTGTAGTCCTGGGCTGATTTCTCACCTTTCTTAGGATCATTGAGACCCCACGAGGTGAGATTTTGCATGGAGCCCCAGTCCGAGGGAGATTGACAGTCATGTTTAGCTTCTTCCATTTTCTAATGATTGCTCCAACAGTGGACCCTTTTTCACCAAGCTGCTTGGCAATTTCCCCGTAGCCCTTTCCAGCCTTGTGGAGGTGTACAATTTTGTCTCTAGTGTCTTTGGACAGCTCTTTGGTCTTGGCCATGTTAGTAGTTGGATTCTTACTGATGTATGGGGTGGACAGGTGTCTTTATGCAGCTAATGACCTCAAACAGGTGCATCTAATTTAGGATAATAAATGGAGTGGAGGTGGACATTTTAAAGGCAGACTTGCAGGTCTTTGAGGGTCAGAATTCTAGCTGATAGACAGGTGTTCAAATACTTATTTGCAACTGTATCATACAAATAAATAGTTAAAAAATCATAAATTGTGATTTCTGGAAAAAAAAAATTTGATTATGTCTCTCACAGTGGACATGCACCTACGATGACAATTTTAAACCCATCCATGATTTCCAAGTGGGAGAACTTGCAAAATAGCAGGGTGTTCAAATACTTATTTTCCTCACTGTATATATATATATATATACACACACACTATATTACCAAAAGTATTGGGACACCTGCCTTTACATGCACATGAACTTTAATGGAACCCAGTCTTCGCCCATAGGGTTCAATAGGGAGTTGGCCCACCCTTTGCAGCTATAACAGCTTCAACTCTTCAGGGAATGCTGTCCACCAGGTTTAGGAGTGTGTCTATGGGAATGTTTGACCATTCTTCCAGAAGCGCATTTGTGAGGTCAAGCACTGATGTGGATGAGAAGGCCTGGCTCACAGTCTCTGCTCTAATTCATCCCAAAAGTGTTCTATTGGGTTGAGGTCAGGACTCTGTGCAGGCCAGTCAAGTTCCTCCACCCCAAGCTCAACCATGTCTTTATGGACCTTGCTTTATGCACTGGTCCAAATCATTTGGTGGAGGTGGGATAGTTTTTCACGGGTTGGGCTTGGCCCCTTAGTTCTAGTGAAGGAAACTCTTAAGCATACCAAGACAGTTTGGGGATGGTCCTTTCTAGTTCCAAGATGACTGTGCACCAGGAGGAAGAATAGTCAAACATTCCCATAGACACACTCCTAAACCTTGTGGACAGCCTTCCCAGGAGATTTTAAGCTGTTATACCTGCAAAGGGTGGGCCAACTAAATTTTGTACCCTGTGGACTAAGACTGGGATGCCACTAAAGTTCATGTGAGTGTAAAGGCAGGTGTCCCAATACTTTTGACAATATAGCACACATATATATATATATATACAGTCCCTGACAAAAGTCTTGTCGCTTGTCTATTTTGTAGAAACTCCTGCTATTAACCTGACTTTAATTTAATCAATTGGTGTTAGAAATAGCTCATATGAAAAGCTAAAGCCCTCCCAAATGATGTTTAATGCACTGAAATAAATTAGTTTCACTGAAAAAAGATTTATCATTTAATCAAGACAGAAAGGTCAAATACAGAAATTGAACAACTTTACTGAAAATCCAAAAATATGTCAGCAAATTAAGTAGTGGTGCTGTGCGATCCAAATTTAATATATTGTATGACTTCCATGAGCTTGAAGGATGGCATCCATGCGGTTTGGCAAGGATTCATACAATTTATTGATGACATCATCAGGAATAGCAAAGAAAACAGTCTTGCATGCCTCCCAGATTTCATCAATATTCTTTGGTTTCATCTTCCATGCTTCCTCTTTCATCCTACACCACATATGCTCAATGCTGTTCATGTCTGGTGACTGGGCTGGCCAATCCTGGAGAATCTTGATCTTCTTCACCTTAAGGAACTTTGATGGAAGTATGCGATGGAGCACCATCCTGCTGCAAAATTTGGCCTTTTTTATGGTTGGGAATATAAGAGGTAGCTAAGATTTCTTGGTATTTTAGACTATTGATGTTGCCTTCCACCCTGCAGATTCCTCGCACACCCCCATACTGGATGTAACCCCAGACCATGATTTTGACTCCACCAAACTTCATTGTTTTCTGGGTAAATCTTGGCTCCATGTGGGTTCCAGTAGGTCTCCTGCAATATTTGCGGCGACTGTGGTGTAATTCAACAGAAGATTCATCTGAAAAATCCACCTTCTGCCACTTTTCCAGACTCCATCCTTTTAATAGGCTGTGGCCCTTGGCAAATGCCACACGGTTTTTCAATTGTCTTTTGTTTAGTGCTGGCTTATGGGCACTGATTCGACCATGGAGGCCATTTCGAGACCGAATCCGACAAACTGTTCTGGTTGACACAGGGACTTCATGTGACCAGGTCTCGTGGAGCTCTGCTGCAGTGGAAAATGGTCTGGCCTTGGATTTTCGAGCCTACAAACGGTCCTCTCGAGTAGTTGTCTTGCGGGGTCGGCCTGACCTGGCCTTGTCCAAAACATCTCCAGTCTCTTCAAAAAAATGTTTTATCCTCTGAACTTGACGCTGAGACACATTGAAGGTGTCTGCCACATCAGCAGTGGATCTGGTCTTCAGCCTCTTGATAATCAACACTTTAGTCTCCGGGTGAATCTTGGGCATGTTTGCAGAGGTCTAGTTGCAGTTGAGAAGGTCTAGTGTACTGGTGTTCTTTTTATACACACCTGAGACCTAATTGATCCATTATTAGTCACAAGTGAAGCTCATATAACAAGGCGACAACACTTATGTCTTGGCAAAAACGTACTCAATGGGCTTTACCAAGCTGTGAATATTATGCCGCGTACACACGATCACTTTTTGTGATAAAAAAAATGAAATTATTCCAACTTCATCATTAAAAA
Source organism: Rana temporaria (assembly GCF_905171775.1). NCBI lineage: Eukaryota > Metazoa > Chordata > Amphibia > Anura > Ranidae > Rana > Rana temporaria. The sequence continues at coordinate 237,952,462 of NC_053491.1, read as the reverse complement.
TGATGTTGCCCACACACCATCGTTTTTGAAAAATGATGAACAAAGCGACGGCACTCTAAAGGGGAAGTTCTATTTGCCTTGAGGCTGCTTTTAGCTGGTTACTTGTTAGTAAAAGACGATTTGTGCTTTTTTGTCTGTTACAGCGTGATGAATGTGCTTACTCCATTATGAATGGTAGTTTTACCTCCCGTCTAATAACTTGCTTCTGGGCAAGTGCGGGTTTAAAACGTCATTTTTGCCCACACACAATCATTTTTTATGACACAAAAAATGACATTTTAAAAAATGACATAAAAAATTGAAGCATGTTCTAATTTTTTTTTTGGTCGTTTTTCAGAAGACAAAAAATTATGTTTTGCCCAGACAAGATCATTTTAAATGACATTTTTAAAAATGTCATTTTATTTCATCACAAAAAGTGATCGTGTGTACGGGGCATTAGAATACTTTTTGTCAGTTTCGTTTTGCACTGAAACATTATTACAAAAGCTGTAGGGATTAAATTACCCATTTCTTGTAACAAAATCTTGATTAGAAATATTATTTTAGCAGCACTTCAGGTCAATTTGTACACAAGCGACAAGACTTTTGTCAGGGACTGTATATATATATATATACAGTTTATATATATGTGTGTGTGTGTGTGTGTGTATGTATATATATATATATATATATATAGATAGATAGATAGATAGATAGATAGATACATATATATATATATATATATATATATTTATAGATAGATATATACAGTGTATATATATATATATATATATATATATATACACACAGTATCTCACAAAAGTGAGTACACCCCTCACATTTTTGTAAATATATTATATTATATCTTTTCATGTGACAACACTGAAGACATTAAACTTTGCTACAATTTAGTGAGTGTACAGCTTGTATAACAGTGTAAATTTGCTTTCCCCTCAAAATAACTTAACATACAGCCATTAATGTCTAAGTCGATGACAACAAAAGTGAGTACACCCCTAAGTGAAAATGACCAAATTGGGCCCAATTAGCTATTTTCCCTCCCCGGTGTCATATGACTCATTAATGTTACAAGATCTTAAGTGTGAAAAGGTGTGTTACATTGCTCTCACTCTCTCATACTGGTCACTGGAAGTTCAACATGGTACCTCTTTGAGGATCTGCAAAAAAGAATTGTTGCTCTACATAAAGATGGCCAAGGCTATAAGAAGATTACCAAGACCGGTTTAATAGGACAGCATCCACTCAGAACAGGCCTCGCCATGGTCATCCAAAGAAGTTGAGTGCACGTGCTCAGCGTCATATAAAGAGTTTGTCTTTGGGAAATAGACGTATGAGTGCTGCCAGCATTGCTGCAGAGGTTGAAGGGGTCAGCCTGTCAGTGCTCAGACCATACTCTGCACACTGCATCAAATTGATGTGTAAGATGATGCACAAGAAAGCCTGCAAACATTTTGTTGAAGACAAGCAGACTAAGGACATGGATTACTGGAACCACATTCTGTGTTCTAATGAGACCAAAATGGTTCAGATGGTGTCAAGCGTGCGTGGCAGGAACCAGGTGAGGAGTAGAAAGACAAGTGTGTCTTGCCTACAGTCAAGCATGGTGGTGGGAGTGTCATGGTCTAGGGCGTCATGAGTTCTGCCAGCACTGGAGAGCTCCAGTTCATTGAGGGAACCATGAATGCCAACATGTACTGTGACATACTGAGGCAGAGCATGATCCCCTCCCTTCAGAGACTGGGCCACAGGGCAGTATTCCAACATGAAAACGACCCCAAACACACCTCCAAGACGACCATTGCCTTGCTAAAAAAGCTGAGGGTAAAGGTGATGGACTGACTAAACATGTCTCCAGACCTAAATAATATTGAGCATCTGTGGGAATTCTTAAATGGAAGGTAAAGGAAAAAAGGGCTCTAACATAAACCAGCTCTGTGATGTCGCCATGGAGGAGTGGAAGAGGACTCCAGGGGCAACCTGTGCAGCTCTGGTTAACTCCATGCCCAAGAGGGTTAAGGCAGTGCTGGAAAATAATGGTGGCCACACAAAATATTGACATTTGGACGTTTTCACTTAGAGGTATACTCACTTTTGTTGCCAGCGGTTTAGACATTAATGGCTGTATGTTGAGTTATTTTGAGAGGACAGCAAATGTACACTGTTATACAAGCTGTACACTCACTACTTTACATTGTTACACTACTTTACTGCTATGGTGTCTGCAAGGATTCCCCTGCTCTCCATGGATGTCTGCATCTGGTGATAGTGCCCTCTGGGGTTACTTTTATACTTATTTTATTGTGATTTGATGTACGTAGATAGGTTTAAGGGGGCTTTCAGTCTATGGGCTACTTTGGATTAATAAACAGGATTACACTATATTGCTGTTCCTTGTTTTTATGACCTTGTGTGGAGCTCCTGTGCCTGCTGTCCCCGCCTGCTGGTGATGGTCCGTGACAAAGTGGCTGATGTATTCGCTTACTTAAAGGGTTTGTAAAGGAATTTTTTTTATCTTAATAGCTTCCTTTACCTTAATGCAGTGCTGTTTTCATGTCCTCATTATTAGTTTTTGCTCTCAAGTTGCTGTAATTCTTCTCTGATCTCCACACTTCCTGGTTGTCTGTTTCCTGATGACCACAGTACTGGGAGCTTTCTCTCTGTGGTCACTAATCAAGGAGGTGTGATTACTGTGTGTCTAAAACCCCACAGCACCAATCAGTTTCATTTTCCAAACCTTCACTGCCCTGTATTGGCTCTGTGGCTCTGTACAGCACAGAAGCAGGAAACAACATGCAAAAACGAAACTAGAAACTGCAGGTACATTATATGATTGATTTTTATCTATTTTTAATCATTTTTAAAAGGAATCAGTTAACAATTATGTCTCTATACCCTGTAAACAGTAATTTCAGCAAAAATAATGTTTCCTTTACAACTCCTTTAAGGCTCTGATTTTTCAGTCTTCTGGTGAGTTTAACCCCCTTGGGGAGAGTGCATCACGTGGTGGATTGAGATCATTGTTTTCCCTGGTGGAAGGTGCACTCTAGGATTACCACTACTGTGACACCATTCAGCACTTTGGATTGTTTACATCACCTTGACTACATCTAAGACTTTCTTTATTCAGTGGTTTTTACCACGAGTCTATCATTATTGATTTTTTTAGCGCTGTTTTGTGTATTTTAATACTACAGAGACTGAACTGTTTTATTCTTATAAGTATATATATATATATATATATATATATATATATATATATATATATACACAATTTGAGCATTAAAAGGGTGAATGCCTTATAATACAATACCATTTCTCCAGCCTGGCGTCTTGCTTGTGAGTAAATACAGATACATTAACCATTTTGTAGACAACAAGGAAAAACTATAGATGCCACAGCTAAAGTACTGCAGGTAATACCCCTCAGATCGTGGAATGCGGCCTTCCCTTTGTTGTTGTGACTCAGCCTTTAACAATAAAGCATGAATACAATATTATTGAGGATCTTTTTCCTAAATAACTTTCCAAAGTATTCTGCTTCACCCCAGATCAGTCCAGTAGATGTGTGGCATATTGCTACATTAATATGGTCTTGTACTAATCCTTGAAGAATCTGAATATCCATAAAGTATTAGTTCAAAATATGAATTGGACTATTACTACTGTGATGTGCTGTGCTAGATAGAGAAACATTTTGAAGCATTCAAGTATGTGCAAATATATATTCATAATATGTGTCATTATGCAACTAAAATTGTTATAGATATAGCAGATGTCCTTGCCCAATCTGCCATATTTAAAAAAATCTTACAAACAAAGTGCTGTGCTAAATATTACTGAAGATGCACCTGACCATAAGACGCACCTAGGTTTTAGAGGAGGAAAACAAGAAAAAAAATATTCTGAACCAAATGGTGTACTAAAATATTTACCAGTGCCCATGAAATGCAGCTTGACCTATGCCAAACAAATGCAGCCTGACCATTGCCATTAATGCAGCCTGACCACTGCCATTAATGCAGCCTGACCATTGCCATTAATGCAGCCCGACCTGTGCCAATAATGCAGCCCGACCTGTAACATTATTGCAGCCCGACCTGTGCCATTATTGCAGCCTGACCTGTGCCAATAATGTAGCCCGATCCGTGCCATTATTGCAGCCCGACCTGTGCCAATAATGCAGCCCAACCTGTGACATTATTGCAGCCCGATCTGTGCCATTATTGCAGCCTGACCTGTGCCATCGCTCGGGCTGCTCTGCCTTCACAGCAAGTGTCGGCCGGGAGATCGCCTGGCGCTCGTGAGGGCTTAGGATGTCTTTCCTCCGCTCTCCTGCCTCTCTTCCGATATTAACGTGGCGACAGCAGTGGGGGGGTGTTGCCAGCGGCGGCAGGGGGTCAGTGCCTGATGTACATTCGGACCATAAGACGTAGAGATATTTTCCCACATATTTTTTGGGGGAAAAAAGTGCATCTTATGGTCCGAAAAATACGGTAAGTAAAAAAATGTATAAAAAAATGTATAAAAAAAAATATTAAGTCAAATAAATGTCTCTAAAAGAAAGTCCAAATTCTTCCTTAAGAAATATGAAAAAGTGTAAGCGTGATGAACCGAAAACCTTCACCTCATAAGGCAAACCACCACTAATGGAGTCAAATGTATGCTTACCTTGTGGCGGGGACCTTTAGTTAAAAAAAGGTCAAACACACTGTTTTGGATTATGTCCCCACACACCATCCACATTCTTTCGGGCAGCTATAGATGAACACCTAATGATTCTGCATAGACATATAAGGCCCTTTTCACACTACAAAATAAATCCGTTTTAATAATCCGTATTAAAATCCGTCAGATAATGTTAAAAAACGGAAGTTATACGTCCTTTATAACATATCATTAAAGTCTATGGGATTTTTTTATGTTCCGTAAAGATCCGTAATAGTCCGTTATAACGTACGGACGTTAGTTATTACGGAATATGTGACGGGTCTTGCACTAATTTTTTTCCGTTGCAAGTAACGGATATATTAACGTCCGTTATATTTTAACATTGAAGTCTATGGCGCACGGACGTTAGTAAATGTCTCCGTAAATGTCCGTTATGTTAACGGACGTTAATTTTACTGAGCATGCTCAGTAAAGACTTCTGGAGCTGGACTTCAAGAAAGGGTGAAATGGTTTTTATTAACGGACGTAAGAAAGGAATGATATAACGGATGTTTCCGGATATATACGGATAAACATTATCCGTTTTCAATAAAGGAAGAATGGTAAAATATTTATCCGTATGTATCTGTTATTAAATCCGTTAATAAACGTCCGTTAATAGGTGTAATAACAGTAGTAACGGATATTATAAAACGGACATACAATCCATAGTGTGAAAGAAGCCTAAAAAAGAAAGCACTGGATAGTGTAAAGCCTTTTTTAAACCATTCTTACTGTAGTTAAAATACCGCTCACATAAGATAAAATGAAATGAGCATATCACAAAAACGTTCCTGGCTGGTAACAATGGTGTTTACCGCCATTTCTGGTCAACTTGATGACGCTAGCACGTCGCCCCCCCTGTCTTCCAGGGCTCGGACTTCATGTTGTATCATTGCTTATATACCATTAGATGAAAATCAAGCCTCGCTCTCATCTACACTGCCTAAAAAACACCCACAGGACCAAGCATTAATTTTAATTACATTTAAAATAACCAAGCCTTGTTTCCACTGAAGCCCAAGGGAAACCTGGATGTCATAAACATTAAGGCTAAAAAAAGAGGCGTTCCAGCATTTAAAGAATGTGGATGAAAAACTAAAAAGTCATAAAATGAAATACAGTAGGAGCAGAGAAGGTATATATATATATATATATATATATATATATATATATATATATATATATATATATATATTAAAAAAAATCATGCAGAATCATTGGGTGTTCATCTAAAGCTGCCCAAAAGAATGTGGATGATGTGTGGGGGCATACTTCAAACAGCTTGTTTGACCTTTCTTTAACTAGAAGGTCCCTGCCACATGGTAAGCATACATCTGACTCCGTTGGTGGTAGTCTGCCTTATGAGGAATTTAGGGCCAAATTCCCAAAAACGTAGCCTAACTTAACTTTCAGCAGTTAAGTTACACAGGCGTTAAATTTCTACCTAAGTGCCCGATCTTCAAAGCACTTACCTAGAAATTACACGCCGTGTAACTTAAGTGCCTCCGTCGCAAGACGTTCCTGGCTGGTAACAATGGTGTTTACCGCCATTTCTGGTCAACTTGATGACGCTAGCACGTCGCCCCCCCTGTCTTCCAGGGCTCGGACTTCATGTTGTATCATTGCTTATATACCATTAGATGAAAATCAAGCCTCGCTCTCATCTACACTGCCTAAAAAACACCCACAGGACCAAGCATCAATTTTAATTACATTTAAAATAACCAAGCCTTGTTTCCACTGAAGCCCAAGGGAAACCTGGATGTCATAAACATTAAGGCTAAAAAAAGAGGCGTTCCAGCATTTAAAGAATGTGGATGAAAAACTAAAAAGTCATAAAATGAAATACAGTAGGAGCAGAGAAGGTATATATATATATATATATATATATATATATATATATATATATATATATATATATATTAAAAAAAATCATGCAGAATCATTGGGTGTTCATCTAAAGCTGCCCAAAAGAATGTGGATGATGTGTGGGGGCATACTTCAAACAGCTTGTTTGACCTTTCTTTAACTAGAAGGTCCCTGCCACATGGTAAGCATACATCTGACTCCGTTGGTGGTAGTCTGCCTTATGAGGAATTTAGGGCCAAATTCCCAAAAACGTAGCCTAACTTAACTTTCAGCAGTTAAGTTACACAGGCGTTAAATTTCTACCTAAGTGCCCGATCTTCAAAGCACTTACCTAGAAATTACACGCCGTGTAACTTAAGTGCCTCCGTCGCAAGGCGGTCCTCCTCTCCAGGGGGCGATTACAATTTAAATGAGGCGCGCTCCCGCGCCGGTCGTACTGCGCATGCGTGTGATGTAATTTTCCCGACGTGCAGCGCACGAACGTAATTTACGCCGGGCTTTGTGGATTGCGACGGGACAATAAAGTTGCGACGGGTGAAAAAAAAATACGCGCCGGGAAAAAAAATTCAAATTAAAAAAAAAAACGCGGTGATCGAAAAAAAGGTCTGGTTTTACATGGTGTACTAACTTTACACATTGTAAAACCAGCCCTAATTTTGCGCAAGCAAATCGGAACTTACGCAGAAACCACAATGCTTAAAAGCTTTGTGGATCTGCTTAAGTCCTCATTTGCATACGCAAAGCGGCATTTCAATGAGAAATGCCCCCAGCGGCGGATGCGGTACTGCATCCTAAGATCTGACAGTGTAAGTGTCTTACAGATGTCAGATCTTCTGCCTAACTTTGGAAAAATCCTTTTGAGGATCGTTTCCAAAGTTAGGCACAGAGATAGGCAGGCTGAACAGCAGTTCCGCCTGCGTATCTCTTTTGAGAATTTGGCCCTTAGAACTTAAGAATTTTTAGGCATTTGGAACTTTAATTTGGAACTTGTTAATTATTTTGCACATGGACTATTTTCTTTTAGAGACATTTATTTGACTTTGTTTATAAGATGCATTAGCTGTGATAAATATCTTACGGTGTTGTTATGCACTAGCACAGTATTTTTCTTGTTTTTGCTTTTCTCTCTAAAAATGTTAGCAAGCTAATATAAAAAGAAATCGTATTATAACTAAAAAAAAATTGCGATAGACATAGACACAGTGCATTTTTAAATGTGGAAGACAGATATAACACAATAACCTATTTGAACAAAATATTCTACTGCTGCTTTCTAAAACCTTTTCCCACTCAGGTCACATAAAATGTCCATATATGCCACTTTCACTTTTTTCCTTTATCTAACTTTCTGAAAGTTTTTCTCTGAAGTACCAAAAATACAATAGAAAAATAAAATAAAACAGCTGCCCAGACAGAAATATGTCCACAGTTTTGAAGCTTCCTTACAATATTCATCTAGATGAAACATTATATATTTTAATCTGAAGCTATATTAATTTTGGCTCAATTTTTTCTTTTTGTTTAGGTTTTTCTTTCTTTTTGTTTAGGTTTATACACTTTTTAAATGTTGTTTAAATTGTTTTTGTAATATACACATACATTCAAACATTTGATACATAACAAATAATTACTACAGCGCTAAGGACTACTTAAAAGACAGCACAGCAGACGTAGTTACAAGGCAATTGAGTTTTAACTTTGCAAGACAGTTTTCCCTTAGCCTAGTGAATGAAGTGAAGCTCTGCTGACTTCCATTATTAAATCATAAACAATCATATTTTTTCCCCCATTGCACATGATTGGGTATTATTTGCAAAGTGACATTTCATTGCAATCACACGTCGAGAAAAAAAATCCCTCACAAAGTGAAAATTCCCATGCAAGTTGAACAGCTTATTTGAATTTAGTATAGCAACCCCTGTGTCTTTGATCCTAATGCCGCGTACACACGATCAGTATTTCCGATGGAAAAAGTCAGACAGACATTTTCCAAAGGATATTCCGATCATGTGTAGCCCCATCTGAGTTTTTTCATCAGAAATTCCAATGAATTCCATCGGAGTTTAGATATAGAACATGTTCTATTTTTCTCTGATGGAATTCCGTCGGAATACCGATGTCATTTGGCCGGGCAAAAGCCTGTTCGTGTGTATGCGGCATTAGGCTTCATCCATACAGAGGGAAGGAGGGAATGTGGGGGAGCCATTGCTTTGATTTGTTCACTTATGTGTGTAAATTTCAGGTTGAACTATTGATCACTGTAAAAGAAACCTACAGCTCCACCTGTTGGATGAAAATGAGAATGTGTATTACTGTAATAATAAAATGCAGTAAGTATTTGTGACGGACTCCCGTACTCAAGATGAGTCTGTCTGCCGTATCGCTCCTCTGTACGGTACCACACCACTTAGCTTTCCCATTCACTAGTCGTAGCTCAGTGTAGGGTAAAACATCAGACAATTTATTAGGACCAGAATACAAGTCTTATATACAGTAAAAGAGGAGGTTCCTACATCATGCTCATATTACTCTAGCAATACACAGAAACATAAATGAACATGAGCTAATTAACTAATCCCTTACAGCAGCCGATGTGACTCCCTAACTACAATACACATTATCATACATATCAACACAGAACTCATTCATACAATTGCATGGTTAATTAGCACAATCAACAATGGGTCAAAGACTCTTAGAAGTTATCCTAGACTCATTTACATTTACAGTGGAAGAAGCAATTCCCCCTCCCCAGCAATTAGACACTACCGGGGGGCTTATCAGAATATGGAAGACCCCTCTAACAAAGGGGACCCCCAGATCCTGCCCCCCCATGTGAATTGGTAATGGGGTACATTGTACCCCTACCATTTAACAAAGGAAGTGTAAATAGTTGTAAAAAACACACACACACACACCGTAGAAAAAAGTCCTTTATTAATAAAAAATAAATTAAAAAAATCCAGCAGTGGTAATCCACTCGGTCCGGCTCCCTGCTCCAACGTTGTCTGTATCCAGCGACAGGTGATCTCCTCTCCGGTCCAGCGATGAGAAGATTATCCAGGATCCAGAGCGCAGCTTCGCCCGCCTCCTTTCTCCACCGGACACAGCCCAGCGAATAAAGCGCCTGGAGCTTTGACATTTCTTATATTTGTGAGGCGGGGCCACCGTCACGTGACCCCGCCCCCTTTGACGCAAGGGGGAAGCCTGGACTTCCCCAGTGACGTAGCAGAGGGTGCATCAGAGAGGGACGGGGTCACGTGACGGTGGCCCCGCCTCACAAATATAAGAAATGTCAAAACTCCAGCCGCTCATTCGCCGGGCGGTGTCCGGCAGAGAGAGAAGGCCGGAGATGGTGCCCTGGATCCCAGATGATCTTCTCATCGCTGGACCGGAGAGGAGGTCACCCGTCGCTGGATACAGACAACGTTGGAGCGGGGGAGCCAGACCGAGTGGATTACCATCTCTGGATTTTTTTTATTTATTTTTTATTAATAAAGTACTTTTTTCTACGGTGTGTGTTTTTTACAACTATTTACACTTCCTTTGTGAAATAGTAGGGGTAATGTACCCCATTACCAATTCACATAGGAGGGGGGCCAGGATCTGGGGGTCCCTTTTGTTAAAGGGGTCTTCCAGATTCTGATAAGCCCCCCGCCCGCAGACCCCCACAACCCCCGGGCAAGGGTTGTGGGGATGAGGCCCTTGTCCCCATCAACATGGGGACATCCTCCCCATGTTGAGGGCATGTGGCCTGGTATAGTTCAGGAGAGGGGGGCCACACTTTGTCCCCCCTCTTTTCTGCGGCTGGCCAGGTTTAACGTGCTCGGATAAGGGGTCTGGTGTGGATTTTTGGGGGAACTCCACGGCCATTTTTTTAAAAAAAATTGGGGTGGAGTTTCCCTTAAAATTCACACCAGACCTGAAGGGTCTGGAATGGATATTTGGGGGGAACCCCCACTTCATTTTTTTAAATTGACGGTGGGGTTCCCCTTAATATCCATACCAGACCTGAAGGGCCTGGTAATTGAAATTAGGGGGACCCCCACGCTTTTTTTTTATTTATGAATGAATTGTCTATTAATTGCTGGAGCCGACAATTCATTATAGCCGCAAGTCCGGTTTTAAATGACTTTTTTTCCTTTCAGAAATGACACTTTGTGCAGTGACAGTTCTAAGTACTGGAAACATGCGCTATTTTACATTATTTGTACACCCCCCTAGGTACGAAATTTAAAGTAATATTTCACTTTTATTGTTTCACTTTTAGCATTATTAAATTCACTGCTCCCGAAAAAACTTTTTTTTGCATTGATACATGTCCCCTGGGACAGGACCCAGGTCCCCAAACACTTTTTAGGACAATAACTTGCATATTAGCCTTTAAAATTAGCACTTTAGATTTCTCCCATATACTTTAACAGGGTGTTCCGTGGCCCCAAATTGTTCGTTGTTCGCCGAACAGGCGAACAGGCAATGTTCAAGTTGAACTTGAGTTTAACTCGAACTTGAAGCTCATCCCTAGTCTTGGATTGTGTGGTACCAGACAGAGGAGCGATACAGCGGACAGACTCATTTTGAGTACAGGGGGTCCATCACAGTATTGATAGGTTAATTATCCCCCTAAAGAGCTGAAATGTCTGCCCCCCCTTTCTGACTAGGCCATTTTTTAGCTTTTAGAGCTGTCCCAATTTGAATGACAATTACTTAGTTATGCAACACTGTACCCAAGTGAAATGATTATATTTTGTTTGAGACAGATTAAGTTTTCTTTTGGTGGTATTGAATTACCACTAGGTTTTTATTGTTTGCTATAAATCCAAGAAGCACCTTTGGGTTTTCAAGAAGTATAAATTATGCATCTAATTTCTTGACTACCTACAGTATCACATTTTTGGGGGCCTCTGAACACCAGGACAGTGGAAACACCCACAAAATTACCCCATTTTGGAAAGCAAACACTCCAATGTATTTTCTGAAAGGCATGGTGAGACTTTGGAAAATAATTTTTTTTGCAACAAGTTTTTGGAAAATGCTAAATGTAAATTACTTTTTTTTAAACAGAGCTGTCAATTAATAAGATATTTCTAACACACATCTTAGGTACACTTATGCCGTATACACACGATCGGAGTATCCGATGGTCTAAAATCCGATGGATTTTTTCATCAGAATTCCGTTCAAGCTGTCTTGGATACACACTGTCAGACTAAATTTGGCTTGTAGTAAAACACTACGACGAGCCGAGAAAAATTAAGTTCAATGCTTCCGAGCATAACAAATATACCACATGCATGAGAATCAATTCACAGTACATACAGGTACCAGAACATAACAGTGAGAGATGCTTTTACTGCCTGCAGATCAGCAATACAAACACATATGATTGAACATTAACCCCAGAGTTACATTACTGCATTCATCATGTAGGGTTTTCATGATCATAAATAAAACAAGGAAATGAATGCAATTGTAATGTATCTCTGAACATCGTTTCTGAATCAAAAGGACAGAAACTGATAGGGCACTTGACTTTTTATTCCTAATTTAAACTTTGCACATTTATTAGACAATGCAAACAATGAATATAAAATAAAAAAATAAAACATACTGAAAATCATTAATTTGCCTTAACTAATAGATATTTGTGACATAGCATTCATGAAAATGTTTAATGTATTAAATGCAAATTCAATGGAAATGCATTTTTTTATTGTTATTTTCATGCTTAGTTTTTTTTTTATGTTTTTATTTATCCGTGCTTATTGTTTAATCTCAGAATAATTAATAGCCTTGCAGAATTTTGCAAAATAAAATCTTGTTTCCAGGGAGACAATTTATAGCATTATTTATCAATGTAGCCTTCCGAATGGATCAACCAACACTTAACTAATGGAACATTTAAATCCAGTTCCAGCAAATGTCACTTAATATAGCACTCAAGAAAACCCATGGAATTTAATTCAGGAGATGAAGCGGTGGCAGGGAATTGTGCTTTGGCATTTTAGCTGTGCACTCTGTCAAGAAATGCATCTTTGACTATGAAGAAAAGGTTAGGCTGCATCTATATTAAATTTCTATGGTGTATATTGACACTCCTTTCAAAGAACGTTTGATGTACATCTATTCAGACTCTAAGGCCCCATACACACGAGAGAATTTATCCGCGAATACGGTCCAGCGGACCGTTTCCGCGGATAAATCCTCTCGAGGATTTCGGCGGATTTTCATGCGATGGAGTGTACACACCATCGCATTGAAATCCGCGCTGAAATCCTCTGGCGATGACGTGTCGCGCCGTAGCCGCGATTATGACGCGGCGACGGGCGCGACGCTGTCATATAAGGAATTCCACGCATGCGTCAAATCATTACGACGCGTGCGGGGAATCCCTTTGGACGGATGGATCCGGTGAGTCTGTACAGACGAGCGGATCCATCCGTGGGATCCGATTCCAGCGGATAGATATTCTGTGCATGTCGACAAATATTTATCTGCTGGAATTCGAAAATATCCGCGGATAAATATCCGCTGGAGTGTACACACCATAGAATCTATCCGCTGAAACCCATTCGATGGGATTTATCTGCGGATAGATTCTATGGTGTGTACGGGGCCTAAGGTGTGCTTTTAGCAGACCTCCCGTGCTGCTCTTTAAACATCCAATTCTTCCACGTCTCAATCAATATTCAAAGTGATCCTTATAGTGTAAAAATGATAATTCCTGAGACACATCTCTAAATTTAGATGGTAGTTTTTATACTAGAGACATGGTATAATTTTTATACAAATGACTCATTTGCCAGTTTACTTGAGTGAATTGGTTTACTGTTGGTAGATTGGTGATTAGTGCCAGCTTGATTCAATGCAAATCCTGATCCATTCATTACTTCTTGTCAACATGTAACCCCATGTCAACACAATTGTCCGTGTGAGTGTAAATCACTTGCGTACAAGTAGAGATGCAATCTCGATTAAAAAACTGCCCGCAAAAAAATTGAAACCAGCTCTCTTTTTTCTCGTCGTGTTTCCCATCAGTTTTTTTCACGAAAAACGGTTGTGTGTATGCTTTTCAGAGGGGGAAAAAAACATGCATGCTCAGAATCAAGTATGCAGCCCAAAAGCAGCCCAAAGGGTGGCGCCATTTGAATAGAACACAAACAAAATGACGACGCCAAAGAAAAGTCAGAAACACATGTAGCGCTCACCCCCAGAGGAGCCGCTGATTAGTTTGGGATCGGCATATTGAGTTACCTCCTTGGCTTGGTCTTGGTCTGAGGCGCTTGTAGAGAGAGAAGTGGGGTCACTATATTGAAATCACATCGTCTGCCGATACTCCGTCATTTGAAAGGAACTACCCCTTTATACTCCCGTCTTACGTGTTGTATGTCACCGCGCTTTGGTCAGACATTTTTTTTGCATGAACGTGTGTATGCAAGTCAGGCTGGAGAGGAATCACGTCGGGAAAAACTTGGTCGTGTGTACGAGGCATTAGACTTTCCTAAAATGCTTGCAATATATTCCTTAAGTTTAACAGACTTCTCCGTATTTATACAGGAAAGAAGTCAGCTTTCCTGTTAAGTTCTGCTTGAAAATGCTCAAATAACTTTTGAAGTAGCATACATTTGTACAATAACCCACAGAGAATAAAAATTGTCAAAGTTCTAAAGAGTGACCTGTATATATTTCCCAAACTCATTTGAATAAAATTAATGTTTCTACTAACATTTTCAGTTTTCAAAATCTATATTTAACCACTTCCCGACCAGCTGCCGTCGTTTTATGGCGGCAGGTCGTCTCCCCTGCACGAGAGTACGTAATATAACGTCGGCTCTAGCACAGGCCACTAGGGGCACGCCGCCGGAGGCGCGCGCCCCCGCTCGCCCCCGACCCCTTGTGCGTGCCTGGCAGGCGCGATCGCCGGCGGCCATCCGCGATTACTCGTTACAGAGTGGGGACCGGGAGCTGTGTGTGTAAACACACAGCTCCCGGTCCTGTCAGGGGGAGAAATGCTGATCTTAAGTTCATACAATGTATGAACAGAAGATCAGTCATTTCCCCTAGTGAGGCCAACCCCCCCTACAGTTAGAACACACCCGGGGAACATATTTAACCCCTTCCCCGCCCCCTAGTGTTAACCCCTTCACTGCCAGTGGCATTTTTATAGTAATACAATGCATTTTTATAGCATTGTTCACTATAAAAATGCCAATGGTTCCAAAAATGTGTCAAAAGTGTCCGAAGTTTCCGCCACAATCTTGCAGTACCGAAAAAAAATCGCTGATCGCCGCCATTACTAGTAAAAAAAAATATTAATAAAAATGCCATAAAAATACCCCCTATTTTGTAAATGCTATAACTTTTGCGCAAACCAATCAATAAATGCTTATTGCGATTTTTTTTTACGAAAAATATGTAGAAGAATACGTATCAGCCTAAACTGAGGAAAAAAAAATTTTTTATATATATTTTTGGGGGATATTTATTAAAGCAAAAAGTAAAAAATATTCATTTTTTTCAAAATTGTCGCTCTGTTTTGGTTTATAGGGCAAAAACTAAAAACCGCAGAGGTGATCAAATACCACCAAAATAAAGCTCTATTTGTGGGGAAAAAAGGACGCTAATTTTATTTGGGAGCCACATCGCACGACCGCGCAATTGTCAGTTTTTTTTTTTAATTACTCATTTTCTTTATTTTCCAAATTACATCACATACAAAAAACAAATAACAATAACAAAACAAAACAAAACAAAACAGAAAAAAAAAAAAAAAAAAAAGTATATCTCCGTACATATTCAAATAAAAATACTTTCCTACATTACCTTATCCCCCCCATGGGCACCATCGGCCTCCCCCTCCCTCTCCTCCAATCCCCCGTCCCACTCCCCACCTACAAGAGGCGGGAGGGACGCCAGGGAGAGAGAGAAAGAGGAGGAGGAGAAAGGAGAGACGAGACCCCCCCCCCTCCCACGTGACCCCCTAAACCCCATCACCTTATGACCTCCCTACGGCACAAAAAGGAGGAGCTCAATACCACCCTAATAATAAAAAAAAAAAAAAAGGCAAAAGGGATTTTGTGCAGGGCTTAATAGTCCTTAATTTCGTGACTTTAGTGAGAAAAAAAAAAAAAAAAAAAAAAGGCAAAAGGGATTTTGTGCAGGGCTTAATAGTCCTTAATTTCGTGACTTTAGTGAGAAAAAAAAAAAAAAAAAAAAAATAAGTTGTTTTCTTTGTTTCGTGCCTCTTTAACTCCCCATCACCTTATCTCCCCCCCCCTACCATGCGAAGGGGAGAAGTTTCATAACCACCTCAAAAAAAAGGAGTGGAAAAAAAATAAATACATAAATAAATAAAAAAAAATAAAAAAAATAAAAAATAAAAAAAAAATAAAAAAAAAACAACAGTATTGGGTGTGTTCTTCTCCTTTCCCTTATTAGTGATCTTTCTTTTGTGACTATAACCTTCCTTTAAAACCCCCGTTCCCATTCTTATGACTCCCAAATAAAATTCCTTAAGGGGAGCCTCTATACTTATCCTCCTATGTTGACTTAATTGATTAATTATTTCCTCCTCTTTAGTGATCCAAATTAGTGTTGTGAAAAAGAGGAGGGGAAAAAAAAAAAAAGGTGAGAATTAGGAGGGGGGGGGGCGCGCCTCCCCCCTCCCACCTCCTCCCCCTCCGGTGCCCGCAGGGTAGGGAGACAACAAAAAAAGAAAAAAAAAGAAAAAAAAAAAGGAAAAAAGATTATTCGCCGTCTCACCGCTCCCCCCCACCCGCCTCCTAGCCTCTCCGCCCCAAGCTAATCCTTCCCTACTTCAGGAGAGTAATATATCCACCCTGCCCATATATCCTTAAATTTGTCCTGTTGGTCCTTGACCATGTATACCCATCTCTCTGCCTCCATTATCCTCTCTACCTCGATTTTCCATTCCACTATATTGGGGACTTTAGGTTGTTTCCAGTATCTAGGTATCAGTGCCTTCGCTGCATTTAATAGGTGTGGTGTAACACTTCTTTTGTAGAACTTCATGGATGCTGGCATTCCATGAAACAGGAAATGCAATGGGGATTGCTCAATAGGTCTTAATGTCAGTTTCTTTATCCACGGGGATATCTCCTCCCAAAATCTCCTGATCCTGGGACACTGCCACCATATATGAAGAAATGACCCTCTTTGATTGCACCCCCTCCAGCAGTTGGCATTCATTAATGGGTAGATCTGAGCCAAACGGGTCGGCGTATGGTACCATCTAGTCAGGAACTTATACGACATCTCCTGTATATATGAACTTATTGAGGACCGGTGTGTTATTTCCATCAACCTATTTGATTGTTCCGCTGTAAATTTAAGGCCCAACTCCCTTTCCCATTCACGCATGTAATATGGGATTGTCTTATCTTGGGCACTCTGGACCATTCTGTGCATCCGAGATAACATATGGCCTGGTTCCAAGCGGTTAACACACCACTCCTCAAAAGTAGTCATGGTATTTACTGATCTAATTTGGTGTTTCCATTTATTAAACAGGTCTGTCAACTGCCGGTATTTCCATTCCCTCATTGATACCTCCCCCTGCTTTTGTACCAACTCCCTTAAGGGAAGCAGTTCCCCAAATGGAGCCACCTCTGAACAATTTCCTCCCCACCCCTCAAAACTACCCTTCTCTTCCCCAGGAGGGAACCATGGAAATCCCTCCAAAGGAGTAATAGGCGATATTGGAGGGGCAAACTTTCCTGACTTATTCATTCTATCCCAGATAGACAGCGTTGTTGTAGTTAGTGGTGACACATATTCCGATAACCCCCTAAATACGGTCGGGATCCAGGGTGCTCCCGCCAGATCCCTTCCTGCCAGTGTTTTCTCCAGGGAAACCCATATTTTACCTTTTGAGTCATGTCTCCAGTTCATAATACGAACCAGGGCCATGGCTCTATAGTAGAGTACCATGTCTGGGAGTCCTACTCCTCCTTCCTTCTTTGATCTTTTCAAAATATCATATGCCAGCCTGGGATGTTTATCCCCCCAGACAAAAGTCCTAAAAGCTTTCTTTATTTGTTTAAAAAATATTTGTGGGAGAGCTATAGGGATGGCATACAGGACATAGATAAGCCTTGGAATTATACTCATTTTAAGGGCGCTTACTCTCCCAAACCAGGTCAGTGTATAACTTCTCCATCTCTGTAAATCTCTTAGTATTGATGAGAGCAGGGGTATATAATTCAACTCATATAAACGTTTAACATCTGGGGCTATATGTGTTCCCAGGTAAAATATAGAGTCTGAACGCCATACAAAGGGGAAGGATCTTTGCAGCTTTTTCTTCATCCCCGCAGGCAGTTGATTCGGCATCAGCATCGATTTCTCTATATTTATTTTAAAGTTGGAAATGCAGCCAAACCTGTCTATCTCTCTCATCAATTCCGTCAGAGACTCTTGAGGTGAGGAAAGATATAGCAACAAGTCATCCGCATATGCGGATATCTTGTGTTCCATCGATCCTATAACTATCCCTTTGATCCCCCTATTCCCTCTAATCATACACAAAAATTGTCAGTTAAAGCGACGCAGTGCCGAAACGCAAAAAGTGCTCTGGTCTTTGACCAGCAATATGGTCCGGGGGTTAAGTGGTTAAGATCTTTATAAGGTGGATGTTAGAGACCTGTTTCCCAAAATACCTTTCATGAATCGAAACAAAATATTTGGTGTGAATTAAATTATATAAATAATTGTATAAAGTAATACAACCCTATCTTTCAAGCAGGTGTTAAGCATATGTTGCAATGCATAGCATAATGTTGCATTACTGGCAGGTGACTTCACATTATTTTGAACTTCATAGGCTCAAATGGAAGACTTTTATACAATAGGTGAAAATTACTGTGAAGCTGTATGGGTTTGCAAGCTGTTTTTAAAATGGAGCAAGTGAAATATGAACCCTGCCCCCCCCCTCCCCCAAGAACATAATAACATTTTGAAAAATGTAGCTTACATACTGTTTGTTAAATGAAACCACATTGTCTTTCCCATGCAACCTATAAAATCTACTACAGATCAGCAGTAACCTTATCCAAGGGCTGTGACTTATGCTAAACCCGTACATAGGTCTTCCATCATTGCCACTGAGCCACAATGAACTGCCCATGATCTCTAGACCATAATTGAAAAGTGATCTATTTTCAATCTTGCATCTATTGGTTGCTATACCATTAGCGTCTATGGACTCATTGGAGGTGATGCAAAAGCCACTCAACCTAGCAAAGGCATTTGGACAAGGTTACACACTTATCTGAGGTCTATCATCATGAAATTTAGATTACATAGGGAGGACAAGGGAGGAGATTACCAGGCCACATGCCCTCAACATTGGGAGGGTGCTTTGGGGTGCCCCCCAAAGCACCTTGTCCCCATGTTGATGGGGACAAGGGTCTCATCCCCACAACCCTTGCCCGGTGGTTGTGGGGGCTTTAACAAAGGGGACCCCCAGATCCTGACCCCCCCCCTGTGTGAAATGGTAATGGGGTACACTGTACCCCTACCATTTCACGAAGGAAGTGTAAATTCTTGTAAAAAAAAACACACACCGTAGAATAAAGTCCTTTATTAATAAAAAAATAAAATAAAAAAACTCCAGCGGTGATAATCCACTCGTTCCCGGCTTCCTGCTCCAACGTTGTCCTTATCCAGCGACGGGTGATCTCCAGCGATGAGAAGATCCATCCATCCAGAGCGCAGCATCGCCGACCTCCTCTCACCACTGGACACAGCCCAGCGAATGACGCGCTGAAGCTGTGACATTACTTATATAGGGGAGGCAGGGCCACCCGTCACGTGACCCCGCACCCTCTGACGCACCCTCTGCTACGTCACTGGGGAAGCCCAGGAAGAGGTTCCCCTTAATATCCATACCAGACCTGAAGGGTCTGGTTATGGATATTTAGGGGGAACCGCACGTCATTTTTTTTTAATTGACTGCGGGGTTCCCCTTAATATCCATACCAGATCTAAAGGGTCTGGTTATTGAATTTGCGGGGACCTCCGCGCATTTTTTTTCCCCCGAACTCCGAACCCGGACCCAAACTTTTTCCAATTATTCGGGTTCGGGTCCGGGTTCGGGAAAAACCCAAAGTCCGTACCGAACCCGAACTTTACAGTTCAGGTTCGCTCAACTCTAATCATGAGCTGTTCCAAACCTTCTCCATACATTTTTCTTCCCATCATTCTGGTACAGATTCATCTTAGTTTCATCCATCCAAAGAATGCTTTTCCAGAACTGGTCTGGCTTTTTTAGATGTTTTTTGGCAAAGTCTAATCTGGCTTCTCTATTCGTCAGGCTTATGAATGGTTTTCACCTTAAAAATCTCAGATCACAGCCATTACTAGTATAGCACTACCCCCGTGGGAGCTGCTGGATTTTTGGGCGGCGTGTTACCTCTTGGCTCCTCCGAAATTCCTAGGGGTAATTGATGTATAGTACATCTAGTAGAAGTAAAAGGAATGTCCAGACAGGTGCTCTTTGCAGTGCTCTTTATTACCCAGCCAGGTAAAAACAGTAAACTTGCGGTGTGGAAAGGAAAGCTGAGGTAGATAGGAGAATTGCAGATTCAGGCGTAATGATAGTAAACAGTCCTGCTCCCAAACATAACACTTTTTAGCACCACTCCCGCCGGAATGGGTTTAGTGTACCTGGACAGGCCACTCTCACTGACCTGGCAGCCGGAGTATCACTCGGACAATTGTAGGAATAAGTCTCTGCCACAGACCCTCCTAGGTGAACTTGAACTTGAGAGAAAGTCTCTGCCACAGATCCCTCTCAATGATCCTCAGAAGATACCTCTGCCACAGGTCCCCCCTGGGTTAAATTCCTGGAGATATGCCTACTTAATTGAGTTACGTCTGGATCTCCTTCAGCTTGTCGCTAAGGTACCGACTGACAGGGCATCAATCCCGCAGTGTCCGGCTACCTGTGATCCCCGGTGGTTTCATCCAAGCCCTATTGGACCGCCAGCCTCTCAATGGCGCTTCTCAGACCAATTCCCCCACCGACCAGCACACAGCTTGGGATCTTCAAAAGAGGAAACCCAGTGACTCACTTGATCCCCAGCGCTGGTTTAGATGCTCCGGGCCAGCATGATCCCGAAACCAGGAACACCACGCGGCACGCACGCCCCGGCCAGGCAGGCCACAGCACCGGGGTGGGTGCCACACTCGACGAAGAAGACCCAGAACCAATGGCATCTGTCCCATAAATACCCCAGCATGCACAGCGAGGACAAACCCCCGTGATTGGCTGCTGGGAAAGAGGACCCAAACCTTGACTCCACTGCTGCCACCTGCAGCACCGGGGCTGGAAGAACACCCCAATACAGCAGAATGGACACACAGCACAGCCAAGCTGAGACAGAGACCGCATAATTGCTCTAACAATCAGGATCAGAGTTTAACTACACTCTGATCTACACATAAATTTAGATAGCACCAGTACTTTATAGTACATAGGCACTACACTAGTAAAATAATAATAATAATAATAAAATGCCCTAAATGCCCTAAATCTATCCCCTATGTTGTAGACGCTAAGGGCCAGATTCACAGAAAAAGTACGCCGGAGTATCTGCTGATACTCCGGTGTACTTTCAAATTTGCCGCGTCGTATCTTTATTTGTAATTCACAAACAAAGATACAACGGCTTTTGGCTAAGATCCGACAGGCGTACGGCTTCGTACGCCTTCGGATCTTAGGATGCAATACCTAGGTGACCGCTGGGTGGAGTTTGCGTCGTTTTCCGCGTCAGGTATGCAAATTAGCTGTTTACGGCGATCTACGAAGGTACGCAAGTTCGTCGCATTCTCTTACGTCGTCGTTAGCCGTTTTTTCCCGTCGCAAACATAAGCCTGCTATTTCATGGCTTAGATTTAGACCAGCCATGTTAAAGTATGGCCGTCGTTCCCGCGTCGAATTTCAATTTTTTTTTTTGCGTAAGACGTCCGGGAATACGAAAGGACGTAACGCACGTCGCCGTTCAAAAAACACATTGGGGCGCCGTAATTTCGCGCAAAGCATGGCGGGAAATTTCCTAACGGAGCATGCGCAGAACGTTCGGCGCGGGAACGCGCCTAATTTAAATGGTACACGCCCCATTTGAATTAGGCGGGCTTGCGCCGGACGGCTTTACGCTACGCCGCCGCAAGTTTACTCGCAAGTGCTTTGTGAATCAAGCACTTGCGGCGGAGTAACGTAAAGGGGATACGTTACGCCGCCGTAATTGTTCGTGAATCTGGCCCTATAACTTTTGTGCAAACCAATCAATATACGCTTTTTGTGATTTTTATTACCAAAAATATGTAGAAGAATACACATCGGCCTAAACTGAGGAAAAATGTTGCTTGTTTTTTTTTTTAAAATGGGGATATTTATTATATCAAAAAGTACAAAATAGTTATTTTTTTTAAATTTACGTTTTTATTGTTTATAGCGCAAACACTAAAAACTGCAGAGATGATCAAAGAAAGCTCTATTTGTGATTAAAAAGGACGTCAATTTTGTTTGGGTACAGCGTCGCATGACCGCGCAATTGTTAGTTTAAGCGACGTAGTGCCGTATCGCAAAAAATGGCCTGGTCATTGAGCAGCCAAATCTTCTGGGGCTAAAGTGGTTAAACTTCCCTCATTTACAGACCAAAGTTCTAAAGTCCTAAAGGGACGAAGTGTTAAAACATTTCTCCTTACCTCCATCTAAGTGATGTTTTCATAAACTTGGCAGGCTGCCTGTTTTTTTTGTTTTGTTTTTTAGACAGCTGTCAGCCATGAGCAGAGAACTCAGCATAGAATAGGGAAATTGCTTTAAGATCGCGAGGGGGGAAGAATCGCAATCTGATTCTTTAACGATTAATCGTGCAGCTCTAATATAGACCTAACATTAGTTATGTAATAATGTACCTAATACATTTACAATTGAAGAAAATATCTTGACTCAAATGTATTTCCAAACTTGGACTGACATCATGCAAAAATATATACTTGTTAATATGCAATGTATTGATAACAAAAAGCTTAAGGAGCACAGATCTTTGATTAAAGCAGATTTCCACCAAAAAATTGAACTTCTTCTTTTTGGAATCTCCCCCCCTCCGGTGTCACATTTGGCACCTTTCAGGGTGAAGGGGGAAGCAGATACCTGTATAATACAGGTATTTGCTCCCACTTCCAGGCATAGTTTGCCGCAGTATCCGCAGCGATCTCCGGCCCCTCCTCCTCCCCACCCTACTGTCTTCTGGGAGACACCCATGTCCCAGAAGACAGCAGGGGCCAGTGAGTGCGGCGCAACTCGTGCATGTGCAGTAGTGAATTCCCTTACCGAAGATGGTGGCGGCAGCACCCGAGAGCAGAGGGACAGATCGGCTTCCTGGACAGGTAGGTGTCCTAATATTAAAAGTCAGCAGCTGCAGTATTTGTAGCTGCTGACTTTTATTTATTTATTTTCTGCGGAACTCCACTTTAACAAAAGAAAGAATGGAATTTGTTAGTCGGCAATATTGAGCATTGGTTAGTGTCACATCCAATAATTAAGGAGAAAAGAAAGAAATCCCCTTGTGGTGGACTATTAAGGCACAGTATGTCTCTAGAGATGTATCTTGAATTTTAAAGTATTTTATTTAGACATGATATGTAAAAAAAATATAAAAACATGAAATGCTAAACACATCTACAACATTGCCACCATCATTTAATTGTAGTATGGTCTATAATTCTTGCAAGCGACGCATTTTTAGTGTACAGTCCTTCTTCAGGGGTATATATATAGCAAAAATAATACATTTTCTAGAAATAGAGTGTAATATAAAATGTAAATACAGCAAAAGGCATATTCTAGATACGAGGGTGGGTGTTGTAGGTAAGGTTTACAGTTTAGGTAGGAAAATGGAAGAAAAATGGAAGGTTGAGAATTATACAGTATATAATATACTATCCTCAATGAAAGGAGTCCAGCGGACATATGGAACTCATCTTATATCACCCCTCATATTTTTTTCTTCTCTCAGCCTTAGATATATATTTCTCTTTTGCCCTTGACCATCTGCCTTTGTGTATAGATCCATTTAATTGAATAAAACAAAACAAACTGCTTCTCATACATAAGTGGGAATTCTTTCATTAGAAAAAAAGTACTTAAAAAATACATAGACAATGCTTTGAGATGCAGGATTTAGTTTTATAAAATAATATTTTATTGTTCTGTGCTCGCATTCAACTTTTTAGTATATATATATATATATATATATACACAGTATATATAGAGTTATATTTAATTTACTAAAGCTGTAAAGTGCAAAATCTGGTGCAGCTCTGCATTAAAACCAATCAGTTTCCATTTTCTTGGCAAAGCTTAGTTGCACAAGCTGAATTTAAAAGCTGATTGGTTACCATGCACAGCCGCAACAGAGTTTGTACTTGAATGTGCTTTTGCTGCCCTGTTCATTTGGAGTGGGTTGGAGTCCATTTCCTGTTGATTTGGAGTGGTTATTAGTATTATACAGGACTTATATAGTGCCAACAGTTTGTGCAGTGATTTATAATATAAAGGGAGACAGTACAGTTACGATACGTTGGAAGGCTGGCTGGGGGCCTGCATGGAGTCTAGGAGGTATATAGCCCTCCTCCTCTGTCAAAATGTCTCGTCTTCCTGGTTATATCGTAATTTCCGGTTTCTATCACTTCCCGTTTCCATACAGCGATACAGCAGCTCAGAGTTTGTGCTGCAGCAAATGGATTTGCTTTATCTACCAGCGCTGATGCCTGTGGTAAGATGTGGGCTGGAGGAGTCTACAAGAGGGGGCCGCCCGCACTTTACTACACACAGGTCAGTGACTGGTATGGTTGTAGTTGGGAAGCCACCACCCCTTTCACCAGAGAAAGGTCCTCCACCTTCTGGAAGCCACCATTGTCATTTCTTATGCTCCACCATGTGCTAGGCTACCTGTCGGGTCACCTCAGGCTGGGTCATTAACTCCTGCCTCACTGGCAGTATTATTGGTCAGTCTTCCTTGGCTCACTAGGTTGTTTCTGTTGTTGGGCAGCACTGGACTTGTGGTTTTCCCCACCTCACGATCTACAGGTCATGGTGAAGGGGGGGGGGGTAAGGGTGCAGGCTTGACGGGGGTCAATCGTCAGCTGCTTGGAATATATCTTGTAGCCTATAGTTGTCGATCTCTCCTGGAAGGGCTGCTTGTGGTTCAGTCCTCAGGGTTGTCAGGACTCTGCTCAGGTTATTGGGGCTCTGAGCTGTCTTTGGGGGGAGGGGGGAGTTTAGGCCAGGAGCTTAATTCAACCAGGATGGGTCGGGCTGGGACCTGTTGTTCTATAGTGCATGGCTGCTTACAGCTTCTAATTTCTTTAGTGTCATCTATCCATGCGGGTATGGTTAGGAATGGGTGGGAGTATGCACAGCGTAGTTCTTAGTTTCCCAGAGTAGGGGGGGGGGTTTCTTAACAGTTATGATGTCAGTTGAGGTAGGTTCATTGCTACACTATGGGCATACTTGCATTTCTGAGTCGCCATCGCTGTTTGGTTATTATGTCATTTCTGTACATGCCCGTTTTCATCTTCATATTCATTTTGATGTCTTATCAAACCTTTCCTTCGATTATTGTTCTTCACATGTACATGTGATGTTGTTTCAGGTGGATCCCAGCATTACACGCAGGGCCAGCAAGGTGCGTTTGTGTGCCACTGCATCATGGGTGTAGTTAGTCAGTTGTCACATATCAGGATCTGTCACGTCTACGGATCCATATGGGCTGAGGTTTTTTAAGTGATTGTTGGGCCTCAATCTTCTCACCTGTATATCATACGTCAAATGCTGCACGTTCATTCTGTACATTCCTATTTACTACACACCACGATCCCTGTGCACGTTAAGCCCTGAGTGTTCATTTCTAATTACCTGTCCTTGCACTACAGGTTGCTCGGACTCACTTACTGCATACACTTAGGGGTTGTTTCTGTTACTAGGTTCATGTTCACGTGCTGTTGTTGTCATGTTGCTGCACCCACATATACATAGTTAGGCATGAAGGGGTGTTATTGTTTTCATGATTGCTTGTTCTAAATTCGAATTTATACCTCCAACTCCGCTTAGGGGTTCAGAGCATGGTAGCACCCTATCATTAAGGAATTGGACAATATCAAGGCTCACAGCAGAACTTCATCGTAAGGGCATTCCTTTCCCGGCCATGTAGGAATTTGTTGTCAGCAGACAGCCATGCTCCTATTGTCAATGAGTTACTGAAGGCAGAAGTGTCCAAAGGGTTTGTGATTGGTCCATTTGTTTTGCCACCATTCTGCATATGGAGGGTCAGCCCCATCAGGATGGTCTGTGGCAAGTTTTCCAATAAATATCGATTGATTTACGATTTGTCATTCATCTTACATTCCAATCCGCATCTCCCTCATTCCCTCTGAGAAATTTTTAACCACTTAAGACCCGGACCTTTAGGCAGCTAAAGGACCTGGCCAGTTTTTGCGATTCGGCACTGCGTCGCTTTAACTGACAATTGCGCGATCGTGCGACGTGGCTCCCAAACAAAATTGGCGTCCTTTTTTTCCCAGAAATAGAGCTTTCTTTTGGTGGTATTTGATCACCTCTGCGGTTTTTATTTTTTGCGCTTTAAACAAAAATAGAGCGTCAATTTAAAAAAAAATTCAAATATTTTTACTTTTTGCTATAATAAATATCCCCCAAAAATATATAAAAAAATGTTTATTATAGTTTATTGCATTTTTATTAATTATTTTTTTCTTACTACTAGTGGCGGCGATCAATGATTTTTTTCGTGACTGCGCCATTATGACGGACACTTCAGACAATTTTGACACATTTTTTGAACCATTGTAATTTTCACAGCAAAAAATGCATTAAAAATGCATTGTTTACTGTGAAAATGACAATTGCAGTTTGGGAGTTAACCACAAGGGGGCGCTGAAGGGGTTAAGTGTGACCTCATTTGTGTTTCTAACTGTAGGGGGGTGTGGCTATAGGTGTGACTTCATTGATTGTGTTTCCCTGTAAAAGGGAACACACGATCAATGACGGCGTCACAGTGAAGAACGGGGAAGCTGTGTTTACACACAGCTCTCCCCGTTCTTCAGCTCCGGGGACCGATCGCGGGACTCCATCGGCGATCGGGTCCATGGGTCCCGCGGTCACGGAGCTTCGGACCCACGGCTGGGCACTTAAAGAGGACGTACCTGTACGTGCTTGTGCCCAGCCGTGCCATTCTGCCGACATATATGTGCAGGAGGCGGTCCTTAAGTGGTTAAAGAAGTACTCATCCGTGGATTTGGCTATCCTGCACTTTTTACAGTTAGGTAGGGGTACTTGGTTATCCAAAGTGGATATTGCAGATGCTTTCAAGCTACTTCCTATCAAACCTACACTCTGGCAATGGCATGGCATTAAATGTGAGATTGTTATTTTTTCAACACCATGTTAACCTTTGGGTCAAAAAGCAGTCCTTGCTTGATTGACATCTTTGCCCAAGCACTTCATTGGATCTTGGGTAATTGCAAAGTTTGTCAGGTGATAGTTCATTATCTAAATTATTTTCTGCTGTTTGAAGTCATCCCCCAGGGATCTGCAGTCTCTTACAGACTGTTTCTGAGTTTAAAGTCCCATTGGCTGCCCATAAAGTGGAAGATCCGGCCAACGTCATCGATTTTTTTGGGCATCCCTCTCCACTCTAATCTCATGATTGCTAGTCTGGCCAGGGAGAAACTGGTCAGGATACGTCCAGACATATTAATTACATTTTTTTTTTGGCGCCCAGTCTGTTTCAAAAAAGACTTAGTTGCTTTTGGTGATGCTGAATCATGCCATGAGAATTATTCCACAGGGTAGAATTTTTATTTCCAGGTTACTGGCCCTCCTACCCCTATATCAGGACTCTGAAACGGTCGTCAGGTTACAAGCAGATCTACAAGACGATCTAATCATGTGGAACCAGTTCCTGTGTGACTGGAATTGCATTTCAATGCTAATTCCACAACCAACGAGCAAGTCTCCTAGAGTGTTTTTAGACGTTGCTGCCTCAGTCGGTTTAGTGGCCATTTTTGGAAGGGCAACCATTGGGCCCTGGAAGTATTTAGTCTGCCCACGTTTGCTCATACTTCGGAATTGTTTGTAATGTACACAATACAGGCGGCAGCAGTCACATGGGGACCAGTTTGGACAGGGAATTCAGTGTTTTTCTTTTAAGGATACTTTGGCCACAGCCAAGATCATTAATAAAGGAAGACCGGGGTCCCTTCTCATGATGTCCTTCATGCGTAGGTTGACATGGCTTAGCCTGAGGTACAGCCGGAAGCGGAGCTGGTGGCAAGCCAGTTCCTCCTTACTCCCTCCTCCTTACTCGACGCATGGGTGGAAGCATTGACCTTCCGTGTCAGAGAACGTCGGTGCCATCTACGTCACCGCGTTCTCTGTCTGCGGGGATTTTGGATCAGACCAAAACCTCCCAGCAGACATGTCCGATGAAAACGGTCCGTGGACCGTTTTCATCGGACATGTTCGGTCGTCTGTACAAGGCATAATAGTTCATTATCCAGCAATACACTGAAGGCTTTCCCACGGGTTGGAAGACTTATCGCAGGTTCATGACTCTTTACCCTTGCAGTTACCCTAAAGACATCAGTTATGTGATGGCTTTCGCTGCATATTGCGATAGCGAACTGGTCTTGTCTGGCAACACCATCAAGTTATATCTGTCAGGTGTCCAGCACTTCAGGTCCCTGCAGACTCCTGATAGTCGATCCATTTTTGTGGCTCACCTTCTCAAAGCCATGTTGAGGAGTATTCGGAGACTGTCAACGTCTACCATTCACCGGACAGATTTTCTGTGGTATTTCAGATTTATTGTCTCATTCCCCTTTTGGCACAGGTCACAGTTTAGTGCTCAGGCTAGCCATCTACCTGAATTTTTTGGGCTTCCTCAGACCCAGGGAAATGTGTCAGGCTAGTCGTCATGCACCTATTCTGCTCAAAGGCAGTCTCACCAGGTTCCCTGACCACTATCATTTACAACTACCCAATAACAAGAATAGAAATACACTCCAGGGGTTTGTGGTAAAATATTACAGAACCAACAGTAACTGGTGTTTAATAGAAGTGTTTGACCTCTGCAATAAATTTGCAGCGCCTCCTTTGGACAGCCCTTTGTTCCCTTTTCCCACTCATCCTCTCATTTTGAAGCAGTTTGTTTCTCATTTCAGGATTTTACTTGCCAAATTAGGCTTAAATCCAAAGCAATTTTCTGGACATTGGTTTAGGATCAGGGCAGCATCGCAGCTTCCAAGCAGGGGGCGCTGAAGTTCCTCCTGTTATAGCAGATACATAATGGAACCCCATACTGAAGTCATCCGGGCATTCGCTACTTTACTGGTTTTACACATTTTAGTAACCTGCAAGTGTTAGCAGTACTAAACAGACATCACCATCTTTTTATACAACACAAGACTGTGGACATTTACACCAAGGGGTGTGGCTGCTACTCAGCTCTGCTTGTACAGAGTACTGGAGTGTAAGGGCAGGAAGTAGCATTTTGATAGAGAAAAATACAACTTATTTAAAGACATTTCCAAGTAAAAATCTTTTACAGATCATAACATGTCAGGGCACAGCACCATCAAGAGAAACAAAGGTTGGATACTTAAATTGGGCTTTACCATAATCTAAGAATAGGAAAAAATATGGTGCTTGTCCTTATAATCATTATTCAGCATACATGCTTGTGTACCAGGGACACATACAAATCTAGACACACTCATTATTAAAGCCTAATTCCAGCTATAGCAAATTGTTACATGTTACACTCATAATTAGGGTATAAGATGTTGCTAAGCCACCATCAACAACATCACAGTACCCCCTGTGACAGCGTGACAGAAATATATGACTGATTGAACTACAAGTTCTGTCTTTTTTTTTTAAAGTAGACTTATGCCTCGTACACACGATCAGAATTTCCGATGAAAAAAGTCAGACGGAATTCATTCATCGGATATTCCCACCGTGTGTATGCCCCGTCTGACTTTTTCCGTCGGAAAAACATGTTCTTACTGTTCGGAAATTCCGTTCGTCTGTATGGAACTCTGATGGAGAAAAAAACAAGCATGCTCGGAATCAAGTTGACGCATGCTCGGAAGCATTGAACTTAATTTTTCTCGGCTCGTCGTACGTGTTGTACGTCACCGCGTTTTTGATGGTCGGAATTTGGTGTGACCGTGTGTATGCAAGACAGCTTGAGCGGAATTTCTTCTAAAAAAACCTGTCAGAGTTTCTCCCGATGGAAAAAAACGATTGTGTGTACGGGCATTAGACTTTAGGTATCAGCTCTGGACACCTCTGCCATCCCACTTTGAAATAGGGCTTCCTCTTTATTAGCCACTGGAAATGTTTTGACATTTTTGCTTTATCCTTCAAAGAAACAAACCGATGCCTGCTAAAGGCCATGTCACTGTGGTAATAACAGCTTCTAGTCATCCTTATATTAAAACCAGTCTATAATGTACATGGGGAAAAGGTCTGCAGTGCATTAATCTAGGCAAGCACATGTGCATCTGTTAGCAGAAATTAATTAGTTCAGTGATTTACAGCAAAATAGAAAGATTGCGGAAACATTTAGAATCTTTTTGTGATATACGAGTGCTGAACCTTATGGTGGTATGTTATATTGTGTTTTGTTGATGTGTTGTGCTAGAGGCTGCTCACCATCAAATGTGGTGTCCTACTGGATCCTCAGAGGAGTTTACTAAAGTGAGTAAAGAGTTGGAGCACCACACTAGCTTGTACAGTCCTTTGAAAGATTTTATTTTGCAACAGCCAACACGTTTCGGGGGCTGAACACTTCATCGGGGCTAAAAACTTCAGGCAAAATAAGAACCTTGAATGGACTCAAACTAGGGCTTTCCTCTGTGAATCTATGTAGGGAAGCTAATTGCTGGACCAGGAGAGTTACTAGACAGCAGCATCTGCATAAGCAATCAAAATAATAAACTTTCAGCACTTTAGAAACATTTAGAAGGCATTTCTTGCTAAAACACACACTCAGCATTATTGAAATTTTTTTTTTATATTTTTACAATATTGTGCATCCATTTGGTTGAAAAAAAAAACATAATCCATTCTAACATACAAAATCCACTCTATTTGCCTGTGAGCTTTAATCTACTCTTTGTAGCTTAGTTTTAATAATATGGTTCCTAGGGGACATTAGAGTGAGATTGCTCATGATTACCCACCTATAGACAGACAGTTTAGAAACACTGTTATGAGTAGCAAATATACAGAACAAGCAAAAGAGCAATTGTCTGGGACACAAATACATGGTTCTATTCTTGGGATAACATCTGCAGAAAGGATCTGCCATTACCATTTGCATAATAGCTTATAAAAATAAATGTAATAGAATGGTTTAGAGTGATTGTAAGGATTGCATGCTAGCATTTTCTATTCCAGGGTGCAAATTCCTTTAAGCTTATAAAATATAACCGAAAATCATGTCCTACACTTGCTGAAAAAATAATATACAACGAGTGTATTGAAAATCCATTGAACTTATAGAGAACCTCCTTTTCGGGTGAAAAATAAATAAATTCCATTTATGTCTGCTATATTCGTGTTTTAGCCGACTTTATCCTAACTTTTATCTGCACTGATACTGAAAATTCAAGTGCACTTGCTAAAATCTTTCAAGAAAGAATGTTGCAGTATATATAAAACCAATCCAAAAAAGCTTTATCATTCTAATGTTATTTTTAATTAGCATCATTCCTTAAAATAATACCTACCATTAAAATGTTATTCTTAAGGCACTACTTGTTATGGGGTGACAACATTTGTTTATTGTCTCCCTAATATACTCCTGCGTTGTCACCTTGTCACACAGGCTTATGTCACAAGTGGCCCATCACTGGAGTGCATGAATGCAGACAGAAAGTGGCAACGAAGAGGCTGCGAAAGAACAAAGTGCTGAGATGCAACAGGGTTAGCAGTTACATTCGTTACATTACATGTTTTTTTTATTAGAGGGTTAATAACTTGGCTTCAGCAAAACTGTAAGCAATTTTCAGGGACATCTTTCTATATATATATATATATATATATATATATATATATATATATATATCTCCTTCACTTTCCTCCTGCACACACTTGTTTGCTCCAGCTGAATCATTTGAATGATCTGACAGGCTTTCAGTCAGATTAGAAATAGCCCCCTTTAGGAAGGAACTCGTAGCCCCTCTTCGTGTAGCACAGTTGCAGTGAAACAGCTTGTAACTTCTCCTCTGTGGCCACTGATCCCAGTACCACCTCTTCAGGCACTGCCAACCCACCTGACTGCAACTGCCCCTTTCACCAGCCCTTCGGCTAACTTTCCACACCAGTCTACCAGACTGACTCTTCCCCAGCCCACCCGATTGACTCTCAGGAGATATCTAAGGAAAGGCTGAAGCCTTAAGCACACTGCTTTCTTCAAGGGAGACTGGCTACATGTGTGTGTGTCCCCTTGTTTGTCCCCACAGTGTTAACTACTCATTCTGGCCTCTCTCTTGCTCCTGTGCCTCCAGGAAATACTTCCTCCTGTGTGTTATGTTAAGATCCTTCCAGCACACAAGCCTCATCCACCCAACTACCCCTGCTGGCATGGCTCATGTCTATTTATCCTCTCACTATCACATTCCCTCACATGTTAGATCTGTCTCACTAGAGAGTTTTTTCTTTTCCTTTTCCTTCTTTTTTCTTTTCTACACCTTGTACATTCATACCCTATCATAATTGTGTTATTTCATTCATACCATCACATGCGTCGGTCTCAAAGGATAAAGCCATGGAGGAATATGTTGCCGATACACTTTCTCGAGGGTTCATCCGCAAATCATCTCCTGCTGAGTGGAGAACTGAGACCTTGTATCGATAATAGGGGTCTCAATCGCATCACGATTAAGAACGCGTATCCGATTCCGTTGATTACAGAATTATTTGCCTCAAAGGAGCAATGGTTTTCACAAAGCTCGATCTGAGAGGAGTATACAATCTCGTGAGGATCAAGGAGGGTGACGAATGGAAAACTGTGTTTAATACTAGGACAGGACATTACGAAAACCTCTTAATGCAGTTTGGTCTTTGCAACATCATCAACAATGTCCTCTGAGATATGTTGCAGCAATTTGTGGTGGTTTTATCTCGAACCCATTCTCATATATTCAAATTCCCTAGAGAGCCACCGCACAGATGTCTCCCATGTGCTACAGAGAGATAATAACCTGTCTTGCAAGTTGGAAAAGTGTAAGTTCCATTGTGAACAGGTTAAATGTTTGGGTTATGTAATTTCTTGTGCTGGTTTTTCGATGGACCCAGAGAAACTATCTGCAGTTCTACCCATAGGTCTACATTTGCTACAACGTTTTCTTGGCTTTGCCAATTATTATCGGAAGTTTATTTATAACTTCTCATCTCTGGTCAAAACCCTGATTGATATGACAACATATCTCACAGAGATTGGTCTCCAGATTCAATTAAAACCTTTGAGCCTCTCAACACTGCCTTTGTTTCAGTTCCTGTGTTAGCACATCCTGATCCCACATTACCCTTAATTCTTGATCTTGATGCATATGGAGTTGGTGCCCTTCTGTCTTAATCTCCTACCTCTGAGAGCGCTATGCATCCTTGTGGCTACTTTTCCAAGAAATTGTCTCCTGCGGAATGCAATTACGGGATTGGGGACAGAGAACTGTTAGCGATCATTTTAGCTTTTAAAGAATGGAGGCATCTCCCCGAAGGTACTACTGTGACGGTTCTCATTTTGACTGACCACAAGAATCTCACATTCATGTCTGAGGCAAAAGGTTTATCTCCCAGAAGGGCATGATTGGCTCTGTCAAGCTTCAATTACATAGTCTCGTTTTTACCCGGTACCAAGAACGTAAGGGTTGATGCATTGTTGTGACAGTTTTCCTCCACTTGGAGTCAGTTCCTGTTCCTGTGATACCTCCCGATTGTATTCTGGCCACTGTTCGTACCAGTCTCACTTCACCCTTGGGTGACAGAATTCTTGCCGCTCAGATCCACTCTCCTCCCGAGAAACCTTATGACCGCTGCTATGTCCCTGAGAGACTCTGCACTGCTTTGCTCCAGACTTACCATTCTCTGAAGGCAGCTGGCCACCCAGGGAAGATTCAACTTATTTGGGCCATTTTCCAATTTATTTGGGCCTAGTCTCCGCACGGACGTAGCCGCCTTCATAGCCACTTGTTCCGTGTGTGCTCATTGTAAGACACCACAACACCTTTCAGTGGGTCTCCTGCAACCCATACCCAATGGAGGGAGGCCTTGGACCCACCTGTCTATGGATTTTATTGTGGATTTTTTTTCAGTTTTCACACTGCCCCGGTGTAGTCTTTTTTTTTTTCAATATGTTTTTATTGTATTTTCACATTAACAAGTAAATAACAATGTGGACATTGTTCGTCGTACATTAGGTTTTGATGTACAGTAGTACAAACATATGTATCTAATGAGAACTAACATATGAAAGTTTGTTGGAGGTAAATGCTGTATTCTTACCCCGTTGTCCATTTTTCCCTACAAATAGATCTTTCTTTTGGTGGTATTTGATCACTCTCCATTTTTGTTTTTTTGCGCTATAAAAAAATAAATAAACAAACAATTTTGAAAAAAAAAGCAATATTTTTTATTTTCTGCTATAATAAATATCCCCCAAAAATATAAAAAAAACTAAATTCTTCCTCAGTTTAGGTCAATATATATTCTTCTACATATTTTTGGTAAAAAAAATCTCAATAAGCGTATATTGATCGGTTTGTGCAAAAGTTATAGGGCCAGATTCTCAAACGAGATACGACGGCATATCTCCAGATACGCCGTCGTATCTCTAAGTTGCGCGGTCGTATCTATGCGTCTGATTCTTAGAATCAGTTACGCAAAGATTTCCCGTAGATCCGACTGGCATAACTGTGTTACACCGTCTTATCGTAACTGCATATTTACGCTGGCCGCTAGGTGGCGCTTCCGTCGATTTCCTCGTCTAGTATGCAAATTAGCTAGATACGCGAATTCCCGAACGTACGCCCGGCCGACGCAGTACATTTGCGCCATTTACGTTAGGCTTTTCCCGGTGTATAGTTACCCCTACTATATGGTGGCGTAAGTGCGGTGTACCAATGTTAAGTATGGCCGTCGTTCCAGCGTCGAAATTTGAAAAAGTTACGTCGTTTGCGTAAGTCGTCCGTGAATGGGCTGAAGTCATTTACGTTCACGTCGAAACCAATACGTCCTTGCGGTGTACTTTGAGCAATGCACACTGGGAAGATTCCACGAACGCGCATGCGCCGTTCGGAAAAACGTCAATCACGTCGGGTCCACAGTACATTTACATAAAACACGCCCCCCTGATCCAAATTTGAATTAGGCGGGCTTACGCCGGTCGATTACGCTACGCCGCAGCAACTTACGGAGCAAGTGCTTTGAGAATACAGCACTTGCCTGTCTAAGTTGCGGAGGCGTAACATAAATCGGATACGTTACGCCGCCGCACAGATACGCGGTTCTATGTGAATCTAGCCCATAGCGTCTACAAAATAAGGGATAGATTTATGGCATTTTCTTCTTATTATTTTTTTTGTAGAAATGGTGGCGATCTGTGATTTTTATCGGTACTGCAACATTGCAGCGAACAGATCAAACACTTTTGACACTATTTTGGGACCATTGGCATTTATACAGCGATCAGTGCTATAAAAATGCAATGATTACTGTGTAAATGTCACTGGCAGCGAAGGGGTTAAACACTAGGGGGGGATCAAGAGGTAAGTGTGTTCCCTCAGTGTGTTCTAACTGTAGGGGTGATGGGCTCACTAGAACATGACAGAGATCACTGCTCCCGATCAGTAGATCCCTGCCATGTTGATAGGCAGAACAAGGAAATACATCTCCCCTTTCTGCCTCTCTGTACCACAATCGCAGGCCACCGTCCCACATAGAGTCCGGAGGTCCCGCGGGCACTCCCTAGCCTCCAATGATGGAGGGATGTACGGGTATGGCTTTTTGAGCAGGCGTGTCATTCTGTCATTGGTAAGCAGTTAATTAATATGCAGAAATTTGGAATAAACTGCTAGTGCAAACACTGGTACTACCGAACACTTAAAAAGCGGGCAATGTATATGTCTACAAAACAGTCACAGTTTTATGGTCCATATAGTGGTGCAAAATGACCAGTCCTAAAAAGGAAGGAGATGGGAAGGTGGTGGGCGGCAGCTGTCCTCAGAGAAAAGCCAACTCTGTTAGGGGGAGACACGGAAACAAAAAAGGGAAGTGCCACCTAAGTGCAATATGTCAGATACTATGTTTAATCTCAAAAGAAATGCACTTACAATACACAATTACAAAACAGGCTTAAATTAATTAATATGCAACTGCATCAATTGATAGTTTGTTATATCTGCCCAGAGTGAAATAAAAGTGAACTTTTCCTTTAACAAAATTCTCCAACATGAGCGGTCAGTGGCAGAACCTGTTTTCAGATACTGGATGCAATTTGTTTGATTAAAAAGTTCATTACAGCACTAAGTCAATATGACAACATTTTTGATACTTAAGGACTTTTCTCAATGGTTAACTGGGTGTTTGACCTTTTAGAATTGTTGGTATAATTCTAAAGAGCTGTACTCTCAAACATTAATTAAATAAAATGACTAATGCATAAAAAATACTGCCGGGAATGTGGCATTCTTGACGTTAGTGCAATCATAAAAAATAACAGTCCATTACTGCCAAGAAAAAGATTACATCAAAACTGTCAGGAATTAAAATTAATAAAATAATAATAATAAAGGAGATGTAATGTTTCTTCTAAGTGGCGATGTTGCAAAATCAATAGGCTTTTGGCAATAATGACATCCAGTTCTTTGGTTGTTAATGTACAGGTCTTGTTCACCATCTTGTTCCTGGTCATATTTAGTTATCTAATGCTTTAAAGTGGTTGTAAACCCTTACATCTACCCAGTGAAATGATTGGCCTCAAGTGATACACAGAGTTGAAGCAAATCCTCCTACATAAGTTGTACCTGCAGTATTCTCTTGTCTATGTCCCTTCAAAAGTGTATAATTTATAAAGCTTGTCTGAGCTGTCAGAAATCAGGGGGCAGAAAGTTGAAGTTACACACTGCAGAGCTTAGTGAGGAGAGCTCTGAGAGGTGATTGGTGGGAAAGGACACACCTATTTCACACAACACACAAGAACAGAGTTGATGTTGTCAAACACAGGCTGTGTGTTGGAGTTCCTTCCCCCTGTTACCATTTTTCTCTTGGTGTGAGGAAAACTTTTCAGAAGTGATTCATGCAGATAGCAGAGAAACTAACAAGTAGACAGAAATGACACTCCGTTCTCTTAATTGAGACAAGTACACACTATAAACGGATATGCTTTGTTCATATTTCTTGTCTGATGTTTGCAACCACTTTAATTAAGAATTGTTAAGTCCTTACCCAATGCAGTGCTTCCCAAACCTTAATGGATCACAAAATAGCCATATTTTCTATCCTTTTGGGTGTGTTAATCAGTAACATCCTAATTTTAGACTTCCATATATCAGTGTCACAAGACGACTGTAGGCCAGTGATTATGTGGTGAATACACACCAGGGCTTATAAAATCATTTTTAATGCTTTGAACTGAAGTATGTTTATTTGGCTCTCCACAGCTAGTACCCCGGCTTGGAGGACACTTTTTTACTATGTGTTTTATGTATTGAAAATAAATATTTTATGCAAAAAGAAAAATACGTATGTTGTTAAGTGGTTATCATTTGTTTGATACCTTGTGCCTTAAAAACCCAAGTACTTAAAGTGTTACTAAACCCACAACAGTAAAATCAGTCTATATATGCAGTAAAGCATGCTTGTTATACTCTTTGTGGAACACAAGGGGTTAATCCTCTGCATTATGTAAAAAAGCTGTTTAATCCCATCTTATCTGATCCTCCCCTTCTTCCGCAGTCCCCAATCCATCTCTTAATAGAACAAAGCCTTGGGGGCAGCCTACACATCCTGTTTGGTGTTTATTGCTAGAGAGTTTTTTTCTTGGGAGAGTGCATGTGATCAACACAGGGCCAATCAGCACTGTCCAGACAGAGGGTCAGATTTAAAACTCCTCCTACAAGCTTTAACCAGACACTGGTAGAAGTCATAAGACTGCTATATACTGCTAATGAGAAAAGGTATTTAGCAGTTTATATTTACTAAAACCATTGCATGTTCTGTGTACTGTGGGAGACCAGATATAGTGAATGCAGGGTCCTGGGTTTAGTAACACTTTAAGTGATTTTTAAGTTAGAACCCCTGTCAGGGTTTTACTGCTATCGGGGGCTCTGTTAGAGAGATTTCCCCTCACTTCCTGTTCTGGGGACAACCTTTTTACCTGAGAGGAAGTGAAGGAATCTCTACAGTGGAGCCTCTATTCAGCAGTTAAACCTGACATCAATTCTAATCCTTTCTCACTCTATTCAAAACTAAAAAAAAGTTTGGGCTTTAGATGTACTAAAGGAGTAGAGCCTGTTCACTTTGCAAAAGAGTCATCACTTAGCATAGTGAATTTGATGAACATTTGCTGTGCAAAGAATCCCTAATCAGCTGCAAGCAGAGCCATTAGGCTGCTTAAGGTGCCAGGATAGGGAGGACAGGAAAATCCAAATTCCCTACCTACTTGCTGGGGACTCCTAAAAAAGGTGAAGTGAGAGGGGAGCAAGAGACCAAATAGTGTAGTAAATTAAGCCTTTTAATAAATGTATAAAACAGAGATAATAAAATGCACTCACAAGGGGAGGAGGATGAAGAGCATATCATAAGGTGAGAACCATTCCCAGCCATAGAGTTGAAATGCTGCTGGCCAGGTGGAGTCCCACCGCTGGGGAAACTTTGCTAAAACAAGCTCCTATGCAGCACCTCAACATCGGATAGACGGTTTGTGTTCCACCTTATAGCCTGGAGAAAGGAATGATGGGATACAGGTTTAGGGACACTCACACCCCATTTATCAGTCAAATGCACCTTCACCTGTGCAGACAAAAATCCTTGCACTGGCACTGGGTGCAAGGAAAACAAAACAAAAAAAACAAAACAGGAATTTTGCTTGCACATGATTGGATGATTGAAGTCAGCACAGCTTTACCATATTCTTTAAGCTATGCAAAAATTTCCTTGCAAAGTATGGCCCAGATTTTCAAAGGACTTACGACGGCGCAGCGCCATGTACGCCGTCGTAAGTCCTAATCTGACCCGTCGTATCTATGCGACTGATTCTTAGAATCAGTTACGCATAGATATCATTAGATCTAAACTGTATTTTTTTTTTACCGCTAGGTGGCACTTCCGTCGAATTCCGCGTTGAGTATGCAAAGTAGCTAGATACACGAATTCCCGAACGTACGCGCGGCCGATGCAGTAAAGTTATGACGTTTACGTTAGGCTTTTCCCGGCGTATAGTTGCCCCTGCTACAGTAGGTGTTTGTGATATTGTGTTTTTAACACGACAGCATCGCGCAGATTCTCGGCGACATGGTGCCGAGATCTCGCCGACATCTCGCACTCACTGGAATAGTGACAGCACATTCCAACGTGCGCATCATAGAAGCGACGGGAGATCCGACTTGGATTCCCGCCAATTCTACACGTGTGCGGCGTTTGTTATGAATCCTGAGGGGGAAGTCCCCGCCGGATTTTAAATAAAAATTCGGCATGGGTTCCCCCCTCAAGAGCATACCGGGCCCTTAGGTCTGTTATGGGTTGTAAGGAGAGCCCCCCTACGCTGAAAAAACGGCGTAGGGGGTCCCCCTACAATCCATACCAGACCCGTATCCAAAGCACGCTACCCGGCCGGTCAGTAAAGGAGTGGGGACGAGCGAGCGCCCCCCCCTCCTGAGCCGTACCAGGCTGCATGCCCTCAACATGGGGGGTTGGGTGCTCTGGGGCAGGGGGGGCGCACTGCGGGGCCCCCCCACCCCAGAGCACCCTGTCCCCATGTTGATGAGGACAGGGCCCCTTCCGACAACCCTGGCCGTTGGTTGTCGGGGTATGCGGGCGGGAGGCTTATCGGAATCTGGGAGCCCCCTTTAATAAGGGGGCCCCCAGATACCGGCCCCCCACCCTAAGTGAATGGATATGGGGTACATCGTACCCCTACCCATTCACCTGGAGGAAAAGTGGTAAAAACACAAATAAAAAACACAGGGTATTAAAATATTTTATTAGTCTGCTCCGGAGGCTCCCCCTGTCTTCTTTAGCTCTTTTACCAGGGGGAGCTTCTTCTTCTGATTTCCGGGGGTCTTCTCCTGCTCCCCAGGGTCTTTACCGCTCTTCTGTGACGTCTTCTCCGCTCCGGGGGGTCTTCTTCTATGTTCGCCGCTCTCCGCTCTTGACTCGGCGCACCCTGGTTCTTCCTCCCGCTGTCCGGTGCCTTCTCCTTCTTCGCTGTCTGTGACGTCTTCTCCTCTTCTTCCGCTGTTCTGTGACGTCTTCTACTTCTCCCTTCAGGCCGCTGTGCTGTGACGTCTTCTCTTCTTCTCTTCTCCCGATGCTGACACGTCGCCTCTTCTCGCTGCAATGGCGGGTGCGTGGCTTGCATCGGATTTATATAGGCCTCACAGTCCCATCATGCTCCGGTAGGTACCACGTGGGTAGGTATCACAAGGGTAGGTACCAGAGCATGATGAGACTGTGAGGCCTATATAAATCCGATGCAAGCCACGCACCCGCCATTGCAGCGAGAAGAGGCGACGTGTCAGCATCGGGAGAAGAGAAGAAGAGAAGACGTCACAGCACAGCGGCCTGAAGGGAGAAGTAGAAGACGTCACAGAACAGCGGAAGAAGAGGAGAAGACGTCACAGAACAGCGGAAGAAGGAGAAGGCACCGGACAGCGGGAGGAAGAACCGGGGTGCGCCGAGTCAAGAGCGGAGAGCAGCGAACATAGAAGAAGACCCCCCGGAGCGGAGAAGACGTCACAGAAGAGCGGTGAAGACCCCGGAGAGCAGGAGAAGACCCCCGGAAATCGGAAGAAGAAGCTCCCCCTGGTAAAAGAGCTAAAGAAGACAGGGGGAGCCTCCGGAGCAGACTAATAAAATATTTTAATACCCTGTGTTTTTTATTTGTGTTTTTACCACTTTTCCTCCAGGTGAATAGGTAGGGGTACGATGTACCCCATATCCATTCACTTAGGGTGGGGGGCCGGTATCTGGGGGCCCCCCTTATTAAAGGGGGCTCCCTCCCGCCCCCCCCCCCCCCCCCCCCCCCTCCCCCCCCCTGGGCCTCCCGCCCGCATACCCCGACAACCAACGGCCAGGGTTGTCGGGAAGGGGCCCTGTCCTCATCAACATGGGGACAGGGTGCTCTGGGGTGGGGGGGCCCCGCAGTGCGCCCCCCTGCCCCAGAGCACCCAACCCCCCCATGTTGAGGGCATGCAGCCCGGTACGGCTCAGGGGGGGGGGGGGCGCTCGCTCGTCCCCACTCCTTTCCTGACCGGCCGGGTAGCGTGCTTTGGATACGGGTCTGGTATGGATTGTAGGGGGACCCCCTACGCCGTTTTTTTCGGCGTAGGGGGGCTCTCCTTACAACCCATAACAGACCTAAGGGCCCGGTATGCTCCTGAGGGGGGAACCCATGCCAAATTTTTATTTAAAATCCGGCGGGGACTTCCCCCTCAGGATTCATAACAAATGCCGCACACGTGTAGAATTGGCGGGAATCCAAGTCGGATCTCCCGTCGCTTCTATGACGGCTCTGTCTCCATCGCGGCAAGCCAGCTCGGCGCTGGCTCCCGCGATGGGGCTCGTAGGTGCTCAATCTCGCCGAGAAAGGGAGCGAGATTGACACAATATCGCGTGCACCTACTGTATATGGTGGCATAAGTGCGCGCATCAATGTTAAGTATGGCCGTCGTTCCCACGTCAAAATTTGAAAAAGTTACGTCGTTTGCGTAAATCGTCCGTGAATGGGGCTGGACGTCATTTACGTTCACGTCGAAACCAATGACGTCCTTGCGGCGTATTTTGGAGCAATGCACACTGGGAAATTCCACGGACGGCGCATGCGGCGTTCGGGAAAAACGTCAATCACGTCGGGTCACAGTAGATTTACATAAAACACGCCCCCCTGATCCAAATTTGAATTAGGCGGGCTTACGCCGGCCGTTTTACGCTACGCCGCCGCAACTTACGGAGCAAGTGCTTTGAGAATAAAGCACTTGCCCGTCTAACTTGCGGAGGCGTAACGTAAATCACATACGTTACGCCAGCACAAAATTGCGCGGATGTACCAGAATCTGGCCCTATGAATTTACTTTGCAAAGTGTACATGTTCTACCGCTTTAGTAAATTAACCCCTTTAAGCTAATTGCTGGAATCATAAAGTAGGTATGATTCACTAAAATAAGGCTTCAATGTGTGTAAAAAAAGACAAGTAAAGAAATCATTCACCAACAAGGAAATCCTAGGGACTGCAACCCATACCCTGTTCTTTGTTTTCATGGTCGACACCAAACACACCTCTTGTTTGTAGTACAGAGAATTCAAGCTAAGCTATGAGAGTAGGTGATCAGTGAAAGGGTTGCTACGTCCAGTACCTGACACACTCACATACAGTAGGTGTTTCTGCATTCCCAGATTACCATAAGCAATTTTGAAACCATCAAAATGTGTACATCGGTATAGACACCATACAGTGAAGGGAAACAAGTATTTGACCCCTGCTGATTTTGTACGTTTGCCCACTGACAAAGAAATTATCAGTCTATAATTTTAATGGTAGGTTTATTTTAACAGTGAGGCCTTGTACTCACGACCGGATCTGTGCGCTGGAAACTGTCTGCCCGACAGTTTCCGGCGTACAAGGCTGATTTGTGTTTGGTTCCGCTGGCGTGTACACACCAGCGGACCAAATTACCGTCGTACCGGAACGCGTGCACGTAAACTACGTACGACGTCACTATAAAGGGGAAGACCAAACTTAATGGCGCCGCCCTCTGTTCCTCTTTTGCTAGTTACGGGTTTGCTCGTGTTAGTGAAGGTTTGGTTAGAGCTGATTCGCGCTTCTCGGTCTCCAGGCTTTGACAGCGTGTATTCACGGGTTCAGTGCGTGTGCTTGCGGTAACGTAGTTGTCATTCGGCTATAGGCTAGCAGGTTGTTTCTGCTTTAGCAGTTGCATCCTGTGCGCTCGTATCTGTTTGTCACGCGTTTGTCGCAGGTAGTGCTGGATTTGCGAGTGCTTTCTGTTTGAGTGTGTTCTTGACTGACCAGCCGGCCGGTTTGAAGCCATGATGGAGCAGCAGCGTCAATTTTCGCGAGTTGGTGCTGTTTATGGGATGGCTGCTGGATATGTTAATTTTTCCAGTACTTTGGCCAGAAACAGGGGGCGGAGGCGTTTCTGGACCAAGAATTGGTTGCGCCAGCGTGACCAGTTCTCACATATGCCTCTGCTTAGGGAAATCCAGGAGAATAATCCTAATGACTTTAGGAATTTTCTCCGCATGACGGACCCCGTATTCAACAGTCTGCTGGATCTTCTGTTCCCCTATATCACGAGGCAGGACACTGTGATGCGCCAAGCCATCACGGCCGAGCAGAGGCTTATTGCCACGTTGCGGTACCTGGCGACTGGGAGGAGCCTGCAGGACCTCAAGTTCTCGACAGGCATCTCTCCGCAGGCGCTTGGGGTCATCATACCGGACACGTGTGCTGCCATCATCAAAGTTATGCATGAGGAGTATATTAAGGTAAGTTTCCTGGCTGTAATAATGTTGCTAACTAACTTTATTTTTCATTTCCCAGATATGCTGTGTGTTTAACTAACGTTCCCTTTTCTCCCTATGCATGTTGATATCAGCTTTACATGTTTTTTTCTTGGCCTACCTGCATATTTGTCCCTTACCCAATATTAACCTGTCCAGCATGCTATCCTAGGGACAAACCCACCTTGCCATTTTTTAAAACATGACTTTTTGGTTTTTGTGTCCCCCCCCCCCTTCAAACTTTAATTGTCCCCATCAGAGGGCTGTGGAGTCTCTTAATGAAGTGGCCCTATATATTTAATTTCCCAAATTCTCCATGCACATTTTTCGAATGCAATTTTAATACTTTGAAGTGTCACAAGGATGCTTGTAGGATGTTTTTATTCCAAAGTACTAAATCTCTTTTTTTGTTTGTCCCCACAGCTACCCTCCACACCACAGGAATGGCAGTCTGTGGCTTCCCAATTTGCCCAGCGGTGGGATTTTCCAAACTGCGGTGGAGCAATAGATGGGAAACACGTCCGCATTGTGCCCCCACCCCACTCGGGGTCCTACTATTATAATTACAAGGGTTATCATAGTATTGTGTTGATGGCGGTGGTGT
Source organism: Rana temporaria (assembly GCF_905171775.1). Classification (NCBI taxonomy): domain Eukaryota; kingdom Metazoa; phylum Chordata; class Amphibia; order Anura; family Ranidae; genus Rana; species Rana temporaria. The sequence continues at coordinate 237,908,426 of NC_053491.1, read as the reverse complement.
CGGCACAGTATGAGTTTCTCTATGTGGACGTGGGGAAGAATGGCCGGATGTCTGATGGGGGAGTGTTCGCACGGACTGATTTCTATGATCGTCTCCAAGCTGGTGGTCTGGCATTGCCACCAGATGAAGATAATGTGGAAGGACTTCCGTTTGTGTTCCTAGCGGACGAGGCTTTCGGGCTTGGTCCTCACCTCATGCGGCCTTTTCCCCAGAGGACCCTCACCTCAGAGAGGAGTGTGTTTAATTTTCGGTTGGCCAGGGCTCGGAGGGTAGTCGAGAATGCCTTTGGGATACTCACCAACCGGTTCCGCCTGTTCAGGACATCGATACATCTGGCGGAATATAAATTGGACACCGTTGTATTTGCCTGCTGCATTTTGCACAACTTTTTACGCAGGCACTCCCAGACGTACCTACCCGACATCGGTTCTGAGGCAAGACTACCCTCAGATCCCCTTCCCGGGCTGGATACTGGTCGCGCTGGCTTGGCCCCCCAATCAGCTCGTGAGGTACGCGACAAATATGTTGAGTACTTCATGGGTCGGGGGGCCATTGCTATGCCAGATCATATTTCTTTCTAATTCGGCCCCCAAAGAAAGGAATATTCTCACAAATAATAAATAATTAGACCATTGGACTTTATACAGTTGTTTGTCATTAATGCTTTTTCTCTTTTTATCTGTCTTCCTGGTTCTCTAACTAACTTCTTCAATTTTACTGCATAATTGATTTCTCCACTTTTAGTAAATAACCACATTTTGCACAGTATTCACTCATCTACAAACAGGGTATTGAGTCTAGAAATAAGAAGCAACTCCATTTGTACATTTTGAGGTCAAGTTTTTTAATTTTTGCTTGTTCATGACCCCAAAAATTATTTTATATTTTTTTCATTACTCCCTGCTTTTGTACTTAGGAGTCTACTAAAAAAAAAATTTCGTTTTTTTTTTTTTTTTCAGGTAATTCAACAAAAAATATTTTGAACATTATACATTTTTTAACAAGTTCACAGTTTTGTTTATCAAATATAGTTCGATTTATTGTTTACATATATATATATATATATATATCTAGAATATTTTTGGTGGGGTGTTTACCGCCTTAGTATTTTTTATTCTCGGCATATTTTTGATGCACCAAAACCAATATTTCTTACATTTTTTTTTATATATTTTTTTTTTTTTTTTGGTGTTTATTCTTTATGGTCTAAACTTTATAGTATACAAAAATGTACAACATGGTCAAAAAGTAAAAAAATAACATTAGAAAAATATAAAAACTCACAACAGCAGTCAGTCATGGTGTGCTTTCACACTGGAACACGCCAAAATTTAAAGATACACACATTCAGTGCAAACTCGCCAAATGTCATTGGTTCAACCGACAAATGGCCACATGTGCTATCTGACATCATGGGTGATCAATGTCTGTGTTTTGTGGGAGCAAACCCTTCCTCTCAACTACTTGAGGATGGAGGAGGGGGTTGGACCCACAAAGCACAGACACTAGATATTCTGTGATGGCAGATAGCACATGTTGGCACACTGTGTGTGTATCTTCAAATTTTGGCGTATTCATTATTAAAACAGTAAAAATGTTTGTGGGGGCGGGGGATGGGCGGGGGGTGTTTCAGTCTTTGACACGGCCCATCATGTCAATAATTTTTTTAAAATTAGATTCGATGACCATCATTCTTTGCCGCATATTGTCCATTTCCGTGCTGCATTCCAAAAGGACATTTGTTACATTCTGTTCCATGACAAACATCCTTTCACGCATATTGTGCATTTCAGTGCTGCACTCCATTACCTGCTGAATAATTATAGCAGCACTTGCACGTGAAAATATTGGCACACCATCCTCCTCCCCTAAAAAAAAAAAAAAATGGTCATTTCCAAAATTAGTTTTCGATGAGGCCTATCTACATATGTTTTTTTTAATCAAGCTAGGGTGACACTGACCTGATGGGCTTCTCCTTTCCACCTCTTCGACATCTTCTATCACTCCTCCTTCTTCCACCACCTCCCCATCATCTTCTATCACTCCTCCTTCTTCCACCACTTCCCCATCATCTTGGACTCCTCCTTCATCCATCAATCCACCTTCTTTCAATTCGCCAAATTGTTCTTCCGCCACTTGCCCTTCATCTGCTATAAATTCTAAGTCCAAAATTACTTCTTCCTCCTCTCTTCCTTCCTCCTTTCTTCCTTCCTCCTCTCCTTCCACATCCTCTTCTCCTTCCACATCCTCTTCTCCTTCCACATCCTCCTCTCCTTCCACATCCTCTTCTCCTTCCACATCCTCTTCTCCTTCCACATCCTCCTCTCCTTCCACATCCTCCTCTCCTTCCACATCCTCTTCTCCTTCCACATCCTCTTCTCCTTCCACATCCTCTTCTCCTTCCACATCCTCCTCCTCCTCCACATGTTGAGATGGAAGATTTTGGCCTTGTCTGGCCCTCTCTGCCTCCTCCAAATGCTGGCGACTTCTTTCCCCTAAAATAAAAAAAAAAAATGTAGACTCATCAGCACACAGATATTGGAGAGCATAAATCGCATACATTGCTTAGAAGATGCTTTCATTTAGTTACTTTTATCTTTCACCAAACCTACATTTTGCAATTACTTCTATGGCAAGCTCTGATCCTGCCCCTTTTTAGCAAAGTGACACACATGGATGTCCCCCCTAAACAGTATTTCTGGGAGACCCTACCAAAACCCATTTTTGATTTGGGGAGACACAGGTGCTCTGCATTGCAGATGTGAAAACATCTGCTTTATTCCCACTGTTTTTAGAATGAATCCTGTTTGCCTTTCCCATTCTCCTAATTTTATTTTTTTGAACTAGCTTTTACACAATGTTTACAAACAAAGTTTTTGGCCAGTGAGCCATGTCCAGGTGTGTTGTTCCTGGAATAACCAAGCCTTTCTGAGAAACTATGTGATGTTACGTGGTTTACTAAGAACACTATTTGTAAATATGTAGGTATTTATGTCATAAAAAATAAATGACAACATGTCTTTAAAATTACAATCAGGCCAAGGAGGCAGATGGTGAAATATACATGCCAACACATTATTGCAGACAATCACCCACCCCCCCCCCAACCCCAATATATATTTACTTACTTTTACGCAGAATTTTAAGTATTTTCTTCATCTGATGTGGCTCCCTCAATTTTAAGTCTGACCAGCGTTTCCTCAGCTGTTCCTTGGACCTGGTGATCCCAAACATCCTCTGCATTCTCCTCGCCACCTTGTCCATAATATGTGCCTTTCGGCGGTTAGGGGTCTTGTATGGCCCTAATTCACCATCATAGTCCTTCTTTCGCATGATGTAAACTAACTCCACCATTTCCTGGAACCGCATATTAGTGGCTTTGTATCTTCTTGGCCTTGATCGGGACGTCCCTGCCTCTGTCCCTTCACTTGTGGCATGAGAGCATCGTGCCCGCTCGTGTGACATCGCCATCTTTCCTTTCCCACAGAGATTATGGGCGTGGAAAAGATGAATTCTTACGCCATGGGCGGAGAAGAGGGCGGCGTTTAATACATACGCGGAGTGTAGAGAATGCAAACAACGTGTTTTCGTCGGTTACGCGGAGAATCTTCGAGCGCATTCCAGAACATACACAGTTAACGCCATATTTCCTAAACTCATTGATTAAGGGCCTAGCAAAGGTGACGAGGGCGGGGTTTAATAAATACGCGGAGTGTTTAAAAGGTGCACGCCGTGATTACGCATCTTACGCGGTAATTAGGCGAGCGTGAGAAACGAGGAGCGAGAGACAGGAAGGTAAGGAAATTAAAAATGGGATCAGCAGAGGCCTGGAAAATGTAGACACATGGGATGGGGGTTTGGGCTGTTGGTTGCACCCTTTTTAAGCTATTCTGTCTATGGGGGTACCACAATGTTATTTTGGTATCCAAATGCTTTTGGACACCTCACAAAATAGAGATGTGAACAATGCTGTACCTCATTGTCAAGTTTTTGAATGGTGTATTCAGATCAGGCAAAGTATTGTTCAAGTGTTGGTTGTACAGAGGTCATTAGGAAGTGTCTTTTATGTCATCCATTGTCAGGGGCATGAGATTTACACATGAAAGAGTGCCTAGATGAATACTGTCATTTGTAAGCATTGTTTAGTTTTCTATATTAAAAATATTTACTGCAATGTTAACAATGGCTCTGCATCTAGCAAATCAATGTTTGGTACAAGCAATGCGGCCGAGCTGCCAATCATTGTCTAAACAAGAGAGACTGTGTTTGTAATTAGATATAGGTAATAAATTTGAAGACACATATTATATCAAGGTCAACGCTGATCCTTTTGAATATTTATTTGTGTTTGGTTTATGTTTTTTGAATCTAGACTCAAAAAGAAATATAATTTTTAGAAAACTTAAATGGACCAACTACAAACCAAGGAAGCTATAGAGGCCTTACTCCAAAAATATCAGGAGACGCCCATCCTGTGGAATTCAAAACACGCATTATATTGCAATAAAGATGTACGAGCGGCAGCACTAGAAGAGCTAGCAAACTATATGCAAACTTGGGTGCCAGGATGCACTGCCAACATGGTGAAGGATAAACTTGCCAACCTCAGAAGCACATACAGGAGAGCATACAAAGCTAATAAAAGCCTAAAATCGGGAGCAGCAGCAAGACAAGCAAAGGAACCCAAACTGTGGTATTATAAACAGATGGCTTTTTTGCGGGACGAAATGGAAGGCAGGAAAACGATGTCGAGTCTTTCTTCCAACCTTTCCTCCATGCTACCTTCCAGCGGACCTTCCCCAGATGACCACAGCCCTGCAGAGTCGGAGGAAGAGGGCCTGGCTGACAGAGATGCAGATCTGCCACCCTTCGATGAGGAGGTATAGTAGTTTCCTCTATATTTCTGGCGTAAATAATTTTTGTTGGATTAATGATTTGATATTGTAAAAGAAAAGCCAAGCTGGGAAAAAGCAAAAAAAAAGGTGTACAGACAAATAGGTGTCAGAGATGACAACTGCAGGGGTCAGAAGTAGAGTGTATTCAAGTAATAATGAACAGAAAATACTAAACTAAAAACATGAAAATGAGTGTGGTTTTATTTAGCGAAATTGTAAAAATGGTTCTTTTTTTTCGACACAGGAAGAAGAGATCAGCCAGGAGGTGGCAGATCCTCAGGTGTCTGTCAGCCAGGAGGAGGCCGGGGTCAGTGGCAGCCAGGAGGAGGCCGGGGTCAGTGGCAGCCAGGAGGAGGCTGGGCCCAGTGGCCTGCAGCAGGTCCCCCCGGCCAGGAGAACCACCACCAGCCAGTCTTCTCCCCCCCAGGTGAGGCCATCAGGCCGAAGGAGGCAGTTGAGGCCTGTGGAGGAGGCAAGCCTCCGCATGATACAGGAGGCAAGCGCCATCATGAGGGCCCCCCTCAACCCCACAGAGGCCTTCAGTGCCTCATTGGCCCACGATTTAAATGAAGGGGAGGAGGACCAGAGAAGACTGGCAAAGGCCCTGATGAACCAGGTCCTTTGGTGGATGCAGAGGGGCCTGCTGACCCCAGAGACTGGGCTATGTGACCCGGCCCGGCTTGCGGAACACCATCCTCCTGCTGCCACATCGACCCCACCTGCAAGACCCCGTGTTAGATCCGCTGGAAGGCTGCCTGGAGGGAAGGCTGGAAAGAGGAGGAAACGTTGATTCTCTGCCTTCCATTTCCTTCCACATAAAGGACATCTTGTTTGGACTACCACAGTTTGGGTTCCTTTGTTTATGTGCTGCTGCTTCATATTTTTGTGTTTGGCTCCTGAGGCTTGGAAGTTTATCCTTCACCATGTTGGAAATGCAAGTTTGCATATAGTTTGCTATCTATTCTAGTGCTGCCGTTCTGTTTAGTTTTTGTGATGACATTTGCCTGAATAAAAGGCTTTTTGCTTTCATTTGAAAACATGTCTATTGTTTGTTATACTGTGGGGATTATTAGGCAGCAAACCTTTAATAAATATACAATGGGTCATTTACAAAGGACACACTCCTTGGGGGGGGGGGGGAAATTTGGTGGGCCAACATGGTTTAATATTCTCAAATGAAACACTAAAAAAAAAAAAAAAAAAAAATACAAAGAAAAAAACCTGTTAAAAAAAAATAAACTAAATGGTGACATAACTAGAAACAACAAAAAACAAAAAAGATGCACATTCCTTTACAAAAATGACTACTATAAATTATGGAGGACCACCAACCAAAACACACGTCTGGCATAGAAAACATTATTAAAGGATTACATCACAAGCAAGAAATGTGACATTTCAGTATGGGACAACTCTATTGAAATTGCATCAGCAAGAGAAGGGGTTATTCTAGCAAGAGAAGAATTAATAAAACGAGGCAAGAAAATGTGGTTTAGTGCGCCTTTTTAAGACATTGTTCTCTTGCTAGAATAAAGGTTTCTAATGACGAATGTGCCATATCCCAAACAAACTCGGGTTTTACCTGAACGAGCGCTCCGTTCCTCATTTGGACTGAGCATGCGCGGGGTTTTTGTACGCTGCTTTTGTGTACAGACGACCGCGACATGTCTGACGGACACGAATTCCAGCAGACTGTTTTAAAGCAAGACCAGGAAACAGTTGTTCGTTGGAAAACGGTCTGGCCGACGATTGTTTGCTAGAATCCTGTCGTTACTGCTACACACGAACGAACATTCCGCTGAAACTGGTCCGCGGACCAGTTTCAGCAGACATGTTTGGTCGTGAGTACGGGGCCTGTGAGATAGAACAACAACAAAAAATCCAGAAAATGCATTTAAAAAAAGTTATAAATTGATTTGCATTTTAATGAGTGAAATAAGAATTTGACCTCTTCGTCAAAATTGGTGGTTAAAACACCTTGTTGGCAATCACAGAGGTCAGACATCTCTTGTAGTTGTCCACCAGGTTTACACACATCTCAGGAGAGATTTTATCCCTCTCCTATTTGCAGATCCTCACCAAGTCATTAAGGTTTTGAGGCTGATGTTTGGTAACTCTAAACTTCAGCTCCCTCCACATGTTTTCTATGGGATTAAGGTCTAGAGACTGGCTAGGCCACTCCAATAAATAAATGTGCTTCTTCTTGAGCCCCTCCTTTGTTGCCTTGGGCCGTGTGTTTTGGGTCATTGTTATGCTGGAATAACCCATCCATAAACCATTTTCAATGCCCTAGTTGAGGGAGGAGGCTCTCACCCAAGATTTGAAGGTACGTGGCCCCATCCATCATCCCTTTGATGCAGTGAAGTTGTCCTGTCCACTTAGTAGAAAAACACCCCTAAAGCATAATGTTTCACCTCCATGTTTGGCGCTGGGGATGGTGTTCTTTGGGTCATAGGCAGCATTCCTTCTCCAAACACTGCGAGTTGAGTTGATGCCAATATAGCTTGATTTTGGTCTCATCTGACAACAACACTTTCACCCAGTTCTCCTCTGAATCATTTAGATATTCATTAGCGACTTCAGACAGGCCTGTATATGTGCTTTCTTCAGCAGGGGGACCTTGCGGGCGCTACAGGATTTCAGTTGATAACTATGGTCCCAGCTGCCTTGAGATCATTGACAAGACTCTCCCATGTAGTTCTGGGCTGATTCCTCACCGTTACCATGATCATTAAAACTCCACAAGGTGAGATTTTGCACGGAGCCCCAGACGAGGGAGATTGGCAGTTATTTTGTGTTTCTTCCATTTGTGAATAATCACACCAACTTTGGTCACCTTCTCACCAAGCTGCTTGGCGAAGGTCTTGTTAGCCCATTCCAGCCTTGTGTAGGTCTACAATCTTGTCCCTAACATCCTTGGACAGCTCTTTAGTCTTGGCCATATTGGAGAGATTGGAATCTGATTGATTTATTCTGTGGACAGGTGTCTTTTATACAAGTAACAAGTGATATTAGGAGCACTCCTTTTATTTATTTTTAATCCAAAGAACGTTTATTAAAGTCAACATAGACATACATATCCCAGGCTTCATGTGTAATCAGTTACATAGCATATCTTACAAAGTCACATTGCAAATTGGCTATATCCAAATCTCGGGTAGGGTAACCCTATGTTACCCTACCGTATTAATCCATTCAGTATTTTGTGCAAGTATACGTAACCAGCATTCATACTGGCAATTTACCCATGACCAAATCAACCGGGACAAGTCCAGGTACATCTAGCCACGGGCCCAAAAGTTTCTCAAATTTTCAGGTGCACCCCCTGTGTTGGTATACAATGTTCTCCATTCTGTGCATATTTCCCACTGCAGCGACCCATTCCCTAACCGTAAGAGGGTCCGCTGACTTCCAATGTAGCATTATCAACTACGTGCCAAAAATAGGGTTCTGGTGACTGCTATTCTGATACATTCATCCATTCAAATTCCTCCAGCACATTTAGTAAAACAGTGTTTTGGTCCGGCATATTGATCTGAAATATCCTGTTTATGGTGTCCATCACTCCCTTCCAATAGAGTGTAGCTTAGGGCACCTCCACAGTAGATGGATGAGATCACCATGGTCTCTTTTACATCTAGTGCACAACGGGATGGGCCTAAGACCCATGTTATATAGTCTATGTGGGGTGTAGTACACTCTTAATATAATATACAGTTGTGTTAGCCTTTGTGATACATTCAACAAGCTTGCGGGCATTGCCTGCAAAGCAGCACTTCCTTTAAGAGAGTGCTCCTAATCTTAGCTCATTACCTGTATAGAACACACCTGGGAGCAATAATATTGCTGATTGATAGGGGATCAAATACTTATTTCACTCATTAAAATGCAAATCAATTAATATTTTTTTTAAATATGTTTTTTTTTTGGATATTTTTGGTGTTATTCTGTCTCTCACTGTTAAAATAAACCTACCATTAAAGTGGATGTAAACCCCAATTTTTTTTATACATTTTTTTGCTGTCACAATGTACAGTATAAGATTTCCTATCATCTGTGCCCAGTCTTGCCACACAGAGTTAATCCAGCTCTGAGCAATAGTGTTGAGCAGAATATGCCATATTCGATTTCGCGATATATCTCGAATATATATTCGAATATTCGAGATATATTCGCTAAATTCGAATATTCGTGATATTTTATCGAAATTAATTGATTGCGATTTTTCGCTATTGCGAATGCGAAAATAATTGCGATTTTTTTAATAACTGCGGTAGGAGCGCTCTGATTGGCTTAGAATATTCGTGATATTTTATCGAAATATCGCAACATGCGAATGCGATATTTATTGCGGAATTTCGAGATATGCTGGAGGAGCGCTCTGATTGGCTTAGAATATTCGTGATATTTTATCGAAATATCGCAACATGCGAATGCGATATTTATTGCGGAATTTCGAGATATGCTGGAGGAGCGCTCTGATTGGCTCAGAATATTCGTGATATTTTATCGAAATATCGCAACATGCGAATGCGATATTTATTGCGCAATTTCGAGATATGCTGGAGGAGCGCTCTGATTGGCTCAGAATATTCGTGATATTTTATCGAAATATCGCAACATGCGAATGCGATATTTATTGCGCAATTTCGAGATATGCTGGAGGAGCGCTCTGATTGGCTCAGAATATTCCTGATATTTTATCGAAATATCGCAACATGCGAATGCGAAATTTATTGCAGATATTTCGAAAACTGCTGTAGCAGCACTCTGAAATCGAATATGTATGATATTTTAACCAAAATAACATATGCGATTGCGAATTTTCGATCGCGCATGCGCAATTGCGCGAACAACACGCGACCATTTCCTGGAGCCTTGCCAGTTTCCAACTTATGATCGCAGCGCAATCACACAGCAACATGGTTGGAAGCAATTTCACTAAGTCTGAGGAAAAGTTGCTGATTTGTGTAAGTATTTTGACCACTGTTATTTCATCATCTTCAACTGCATTTTAGTCTAGTTTAAAAGTTAGTATATATGATCAGATATTAGTATTTCACAAAAAATGTGTCTCCTGCTTTTACAAAACTACAAGTCCCAGCATGCCTGGACAGCTGCAGACACCCTGGTTGGCAAATGTGTATTTAGGCACTTTTCCTTGTTATTTAGCATAATGAATTTAAAAATTTTTGGACATAGGACGTATGCGAACGTCCTGACTTCAGTGTCCTCAAGGCCCCAAGACGTTCGAATACATATTGCCCTTTAGATGTTGCAGAACTACAACTTCCAGCATGCCTGGGAATGCTGGCACTTCTAGTATTGTAAGTTCTGCAGGCCCACATTTTTTCAGGCCTTTATGCACGGGTCTCTAAACTGTGGCACCCTAGATGCAGCAAAAGTAAAATTCTTAGCATGCACTGACAGACCGTGGCTGATGGGAGTAGTAGTTTTGCAACAGCTGGAGGTGGACTGGTCTTGAAACCAGAGTTATGGTAACAAACCCGTAGTGTTTTGCAACCATTCTGCCTCCAGCTGGTTATTTTCTGTTGAAAAGCCTGTGGCGTGCAAAACACAACCCAAAAACTTCCACCCGGTGCAAGGAAAAATTTGCACACACCTAAAGAGTGACATCACAAAAAACTGCGACGGTTGCATACGTCAGTGGTCCTCCGAAAAGGTCCCGTCTCTGACCCCCCGGGGCGTTAGGCTCCTAGGCTCCTGACAGGGAAAAGAGTTACTGTGGTCCATACAGCCGAAGCCATATGGACCCATCTCGGTCCAAGCAGCGCAATCAACACGCGAACAACACGCGACCATTTCCTGGAGCCTTGCCAGTTTCCAAACTTATGATCGCAGCGCAATCACACAGCAACATGGTTGGAAGCAATTTCACTAAGTCTGAGGAAAAGTTGCTGATTTGTGTAAGTATTTTGACCACTGTTATTTCATCATCTTCAACTGCATTTAAGTCTAGTTTAAAAGTTAGTATATATGATCAGATATTAGTATTTAACCAAAAATGTTCTCCTGCTTTTACAAAACTACAAGTCCCAGCCCAGCCCAGAATTTTAGTCTAGTTTAAAAGTTAGTATATATGATCATATATTAGTATTTCACAAAAATGTGTCTCCTGCTTTTACAAAACTACAAGTCCCAGCATGCCTGGACAGCTGCAGACACCCTGGTTGGCAAATGTGTATTTAGGCACTTTTCCTTGTTATTTAGCATAATGAATTTAAAAAATTTTGGACATAGGACGTATGCGAACGTCCTGACTTCAGTGTCCTCAAGGCCCAAGGACGTTCGAATACATATTGCCCTTTAGATGTTGCAGAACTACAACTTCCAGCATGCCTGGGAATGCTGGCACTTCTAGTATTGTAAGTTCTGCAGGCCCCCCATTTTTCAGGCCTTTATGCACGGGTCTCTAAACTGTGGCACCCTAGATGCAGCAAAAGTAAAATTCTTAGCATGCACTGACAGACCGTGGCTGATGGGAGTAGTAGTTTTGCAACAGCTGGAGGTGGACTGGTCTTGAACCCAGAGTTAAGTAACAAACACGTAGTGTTTTGCAACCATTCTGCCTCCAGCTGTTTTTTTCCTGTTGAAAAGCCTGTGGCGTGCAAAACACAACCCAAAAACTCCACCCGGATGCAGTGAAAAATGTGCACACACCTAAAGAGTGACATCACAAAAAACTGCGACGGGTACATACGTCAGTGGTCCTCCGAAAAAGGTCCCGTCTCTGACCCCCCGGGGCGTTAGGCTCCTGACAGGGAAAAGAGTTAGCAACGCATATCTCCCCTATACGTGTATCCTGTGTTGTTAATAATATATTCATAATTATGCAAATGATAATGGCTGCTATATTTATGCAAAAAAGGTGGCGACCGAAATGGCAGGATATAAAATCTTTCATGTTACCCCTGTCATTGATTAATAAGGCGAGAATGCTTCCAATTGTTGAATAGCATACATTACGTCATATATCCATAAGGCTGTCAACAGAAGTATTACAATATACTTTGTTCTTCATCTTGCAGAAGTTCCTGGAAACAGGATACGATGAGCTGCGGAGGCAGCCAGAGAAAAGGGCTGTGGTCAGCGCCCTAATCGCTGACTTTGGCGGCCAACATGACCACAAGGCAATTGTTAAGAAGTGGTCTGACCTGAAGAGGCGCCAAATGGTTCATGTCAGACGTCTTCGGGCTAAATATCATCCAGGTAAGTTATTGTTGACAGTTATGTTTTTTTTTTAAAAAGTGTATTTTGTGCGTGAACTCGAAAGAGAGAGGAGCCGGCCTGCAGGAGTTGGGAGGCCCCCCCAGAGGCAATCTGCCACCTTTCTCCATGCCCCGGTTGGCAATGGCGGGTGTGAGGGGGTCCTCCCAACCCAACCTCGCATAGCACACCCACCAGGGGCGGGGCTGAGACCACCAAACTCAATTCACAGGTAGCCGAGAGCGGGATCCGAACCCCTAGCTGCAGAGGTGAATCAGTTGTCAGTGCAGTGGCAATCGCGTGGAGCCACCGCAGCTCCTTTGGTGACAGTTATGTAAGGTCATATGTAATTCATGTAAGGTCAGATGTTGTTAACCAAGATGCCATGTTGTGCTAACATATATCACCAACGGCCAAGGTATTCATAGTACTGTTGAAAAAAGACATGGGACAGCAGACAGGAACACAGAAGTTATGTGGGAACATAATTTTCCCATTGCTTTGCATGGGACTTTAAAGAAAAACCCCGACCATGGCAAGTGGGGGTGGGTAAGGTTTAAACCACCTATCCTATGTTTGTGGCTGACATATAAGTAACCTGTGTGCCAAGTTTCATATAAATATCTTTAGCCGTTTGTACGTGATGCTGGAACATACATACATACATACATACATACATACATACATACATTTATGCACACACACACGTTGAGTTTTATATATATAGATTACCACTAAATTCCTGTGTTAGGAGTGGGGTTGTTATAGTAATCCCGTGTGCTCCATCAGGCCCTTTTTTTAACATGAGATGGTCTGAACAAAACAAAGTAGACAAAAACAGCTCATTTTAACATGGTTGCATCCCAGCTCACGCTCAGTCCCCTGTAGTGCCCACAAGACCCTTTAATATAACATTGTCCCATTGGTTAACTGTCTATATAAATCAATTTGTATTCATATACAATACAGCAGAGTACACTGAATTTGCATACGTCATTAGAAAACATTTTTATAATATATGAACATTGTGTATTATAGGAGCTCCAATGCCAGTTGTCCGCGCCAAGCGCAGAAGGCGCCAGGCCGATGAGGAGGAGGAGGATGCGGCAGAGGAGGATGCGGCAGAGGAGGAGATGCATGAGGAGGAGCAGCCAGGGCCCTCCCACTCCCCAACCCCAGCGCCTGTTGAGGAGCAAGCTGAGGAGCTTCCCCCCCCCACCACCCAACTTCTCAAGCAGAAGAGCAGGAGGAAGAGAGCGGTCCTGTGAGCCTCATTCAGGAAGGTAAATATGTGCACAATGATTAATAACATTTCAACAACAAAATTGTAGATATAAAAATGGACAACATATAAAGCGCACCTGTCAGATTGTAGAACCATAATATGGTATTGATGCTAGAAGTATACAGGTAGTGCATAATTATTAGGCAAGTTGTATTTTTTGAGGATTCATTTTATTATTGAACAACAACCATGTTCTCAATGAACCCAAAAACTCATTAATATCAAAGCTGAATTTTTTTGGAAGTAGTTTTTATTTTGTTTTTAGTGTTAGTTATTTTCGGGGGATATCTGTGTGTGCAGGTGACTACTATTACTGTGCAGAATTATTAGGCAACTTAACCAAAAAATAAATAGATAGCCATTTCAATGATTTATTTTTAACAGTGAAACCAATATAACATCTCAACATTCACAAATACACATTTCTGACATTTAAAAACAAAACAAAAACAAATCAGTGACCAATATAGCCACCTTTCTTTGCAAGGACACTCAAAGCCTGACATCCATGGATTCTGTCAGTGTTTTGATCTGTTCACCATCAACATTGCGTGCAGCAGCAACCACAGCCTCCCAGACACTGTTCAGAGAGGTGTACTGTTTTCCCTCCTTGTAAATCCCACATTTGATGATGGACCACAGGTTCTCAATGGGGTTCAGATCAGGTGAACAAGGAGGCCATGTCATTACTTTTTTTTATTTAATACCCTTCTTGCCAGCCACGCTGTGGAGTACTTTGACACGTGTGATGGAGCATTGTCCTGCATGAAAATCATGTTTTTCTTGAAGGATGGTGACTTTTCCTGTACCACTGCTTGAAGAAGGTCTCTTCCATAATCTGGCAGTAGGACTGGGAGTTGAGCTTGACTCCATCCTCAATCCGAAAAGGCCCCACAAGCTCATCTTTGATGATACCAGCCCAAACCAGTACTCCACCACCACCTTGCTGGCGTCTGAGTTGGACTGGAGCTCCCTGCCCTTTACCAATCCAGCCACGGGCTCTTCCTTCTGGCCCATCAAGACTCACTCTCATTTCAGCAGTCCATAAAACCTTAGAAAAATCTTTCTTGAGATATTTATTGGCACAGTCTTGACGTTGCAGCTTGTGTGTCTTGTTCAGTGGTCATCGTCTTTCAGCCTTTCTTACCTTGGCCATGTCTCTGGGTATTGCACACCTTGTGCTTTTGGGCACCCCAGTGATGTTGCAGCTCTGAAATATGGCCAATCTTGTGGCAAGTGGCATCTTGGCAGCTGCACGCTTAACTTTTCTCAGTTCATGGGCAGTTATTTTGCACCTTTGTTTTTCCACACGCTTCTTTTGTTTGATGATCACGCTTCAGAAGCTTTGCAACTTTAAGAGTGCTGCATCCCTCTGCTAGATATCTCTCTATTTTGGACTTTTCAGAGTCTGTCAAATCCTTCTTTTGGCCAATTTTGCCAAAGAAAAGGAAATTGACTAATAATTATGCACACCTGATATAGAGTGTTGATGTCATTAGAACACACACCTTCTCATTACAGAGATGTACATTACCTAATATGCCTAATCTGTAGTAGGCTTTCGAGCCTATACAGCTTGGAGTAAGACAACATGCATAAGAGGATGATGTGGTCCAAATACTCATTTGCCTAATAATTCTGCACTCCCGGGATGTGTTAGACACATAACAAGTGTATACACATGATAATGATTGATTAATAAGCAAAAAAAAATATTTATTTATTTGGTAACGTTATTTGAAATCCAAATGTTTTTTTATTATATCCTAAAAGCATCAAGAGATCTGAGGAGGCAAAATATACTCATCGAAAAGACGCACCAGAAGATCCTTCAGAACCAGCGGAAGATGAGCTACCTCACCCAACAAAATGCTCTGCTAGAGCAGCAGCTATCGGGTCAGATTGCGGAAATGCACCGCATTCAGAAACGGATTGAGAGCTATATTAAAATTTATTTTTGTATTAAAAAAACTTATTTTTTGGAAATGTTTCATTTCTTTTTGAGATAGAGTTGTAGGTTTTTCAACACATCTAACTTCACATCAAACAAATCAACATCAACACATTTAACTTCATAATAAGCAAAAACATTTTATACTATTATTTTATTTAACATTAACCTAGGACAAACTAAAGCACACGACACAGACACGACGAACACAAAATAAACTGTTGAAAAATGAACATAACAAAAGCAACAATATATATATATATATATACAAAGAGAGAGAGAGGGAGAGCAAGAAAGAGAGAGAATGCAGATGAGCTCTTGCAGTCAGCCCAATGGTTGCAGTATAAATGCCGCAAAACAGGGTTTAACATAAGGTTCATTGTTATAGTTACACTTGCTGTTTAGATCCGGTCTGGTAGTCCGGTCTGGTAGCTTGTAGCGGAGGCTGTTGGTGGATCCGCTGTGCCAGAAAGGTCATGAAGCTTTACTCAGCATGGAGGCAGCAGCAGGAGTATTAAAATATAATATAACTAGACAATGCATTTCCTGAGGAAAATGCGAGTGGGAATGCTGAATAGCTAATTGGTGAGCCCCTTGCCAAAGACATTCACCATAACCACTACACTATCTTTAGGACACACAGCTTCTTTCTCTATCTGCAAAGTATAGAGTATGCTGACTTCCTGGTCGCCCCTCCCCCCTCAATAGGTTTCCCCTCCCCCCCAGGTCAGTGGGAGGAATATTGCACTGAGGTCAGGAAAGTTATTTATGGAAAGAAATAACATTACAAACGCTTTAATTCACAGATCTAATACATGATTTAAGCCTCCAAACAAAGCTTAATAAATCCTCAAACGTACATGCAATTGATACAACGACTACACCGTTTGAAATACACGGCCCTTGTAAACGCATCGATATGAAATTTATGTAGATAAACTTAAAAAATGTGGCCATGTCTGCGATTTAGAAAAGAGCGTCTTTGTGAGTTCTGCAGCAACATTTTTTTAGATAATTTCACATGAGAGTCTATGAGACATAATTTCTGGCTGTTGCTCCAATAATTAAAACTAAAATACGTATCGCAGAATTGGTCACATTGCCATAAACCAGACAAGCATAGCTACGTTTTGATATAAAAATTGTGTATGAAAAAGTAGATCTTGTGGGCGTGAGACCAATTTGTTTCCCTTTTTGTAAAGATATTTTTAATTACAAAGATCTCCAATGTTAAGGTCACATGACAGACTCTAAATCCCCTCCATAGGATTACATTATAACCTATTGCATTTTGTGAAAAATTCGCAAAACGTAAATTGCGTTTCACCAAAAAATTGTAAACGATAACGATCTGAAAAGTCATAGCCGGATAGCTAAATATTTTGTGACCGCTTTAAAGTTTTTTCAGTGTCTGTAAGTGAAAGTATGAAGTAGCTGAAACTTTTGGCATGGCATGTGAATTCAAAGGGAAAAGGATGTTCTCATTGACTTCAATGTTTAAAAAAAGGGTCTAAAAGCTTAAAATTTACAAAAGTGTAAAAGTAGAAAAAAACTTGAAGAAGTCCATCATTAGCTGAACGAGACGAACATTTTTACAGTTGAATGGTCTCAATAGCTGAAAGTATGCCGAAGTTACGCAGAACCAAAAAACGTAAGGAATAATAAGATTACTAAATTTACGGATATCAATACTGGAAATGTTTATTAAAGCATTCACACTAATTAAGATTAATACATTTACGGGTATCCATACTAGGAATGCTTATTAAAGCATTCCCACTAAGTATCACACAGGCATGATTTACAAGCAGTAGTGGTAATAGTAATACATAGCATAAAAACACTTGGGGAATACTTTACAGCATCAGTAGTGGTCATAGTAGTCAATAGTGTACCAAAAAATTGGGACACAGGTGTCTTGACTGAGCTGTAATAGTAGTAGTAGACATTGACAATACAGTGTCAAATCACTCGGGCAAGAGGTGCCATGATGAACAGCAGTCTTAATAAGAGTATATAGGGTGTGAAATAACTGCTGACATAGGTGTCTTGACTGGGCAGCAGAAGCAGCAGTAGTAGTATTAACAGTAGTAGTTGATACAGAGTCATATCACATGGGCAGGAGGTGCCATGATGAACAGCAGTAGGAATAGGAGTATATAGAGTGTCAAATAACTGCTGACATAGGTGTATTGACTGGGCAGCAGCAGCAGAAGCAGCAGTAGTATTAACAGTAGTAGTTGATACAGAGTCATATCACATGGGCAGGAGGTGCCATGATGAACAGCAGTAGGAATAGGAGTATATAGAGTGTCAAATAACTGCTGACATAGGTGTCTTGACTGGGCAGCAGCAGCAGAAGCAGCAGTAGTATTAACAGTAGTAGTTGATACAGAGTCATATCACATGGGCAGGAGTTGCCATGATGTACAGCAGTCTTAATAAGAGTATATAGGGTGTGAAATAACTGCTGACATAATTGTCTTGACTGATCCAAAGGAGTCATGGGAGAAAATCATGTGGTCAGATGAGACTATAATATAATTTTTTGATCATAATTTCACTAACCGTGTTCGGAGGAAGAATAATGATGAGTACCATGCCAAGAACGCCATCCCTAATGTGAAGCATGGGGGTGGTAGCATCATGCTTTGGTGGTGTTTTTCTGTACATGGCCAGGGTGACTGTACTGTATTAAGGAGAGGATGACCGGGGCCATGTATTGCAAGATTTTGGGCAACAACCTCCTTCCCTGAGTTAGAGCTTTGAAGATGGGTCGAGGCTGGGTCTTCCAACATGAGAATGACCCAAAGCACACAGCCAGGATAACCAAGGATTGGCTCTGTAAGGAGCATATCAAGGTTCTGGCGTGGCCTAGCCAGTCTCCAGACCTAAACCCAATAGAGAATCTTTGGAGGGAGCTCAAACTCCGTGTTTCTCAGCGATAGCCCAGAAACATGACTGATGTAGAGAAGATCTGTGTGGAGGAGTGGGCCAAAATCCCTCCTCCAGTGTGTGCAAAGCTGGTGTAAAACTACAAGAAATGTTTGACCGCTGTAATTGCAAAGAAAGCCTACTGTACCAAATATTAACATTGATTTTCTCTGATGTTGAAATAGTTATATTCAGCACTGTAAATACATCAGGTCCGGGGCTTCATCAGGGAATGCATGGCAAGGGACCCTTCAGCGCCCTGAACCGACGACGGGTGCCAGAAAGTCACCGCCGATCCAGGACTCATTCATCTTTATGAATGTGAGTCTGTCCACGGAGTCTGTGGACAGACGGGTCCTCTTGTCCGTGACCACCCCACCTGCCGCGCTGAATGTCCGCTCAGATAGTACGCTGGAGGGGGGGCAAGACAATAACTCCAGCGCATACTGAGCGAGCTCGCGGCAGGTGTCCAATCTGGCAACCCAGTACTCCATGGGGTCGTCGGTGCTCATACTGTCAGAAGCACCGACGGACGCCATGTAGTCTGCCACCATGTGGGCCAGCCGCTGGTGGTGACTGCTGCTGCTGCTGCTGGTGGTGGTACTGGGTCGCTCGGTTTGGAAGAACATCCTCATCTCTTCCATTAGGTCCCCTGCTCGGCTGCAGCTGGGTGCAGCCACCTGCTGGGTGAGATGAGGGGGGACAACTGGAGGCCGGGGGGTTGCCTGCTCCAACCGTCTGACAATAGCTGCCTGCAGTTCCTCCATCCGGTGCTGCCTCCGGCTGGCTGGGATGAACTGCTCCAGTTTCCCCTTGCACCTGGGATCCAAAGGGTGGCCATCCAGAAATCATCCCTCGTCTTGATGGTCTTAACCCGGGGGTCCCTCCTGAGGCATCTCAGCATGTGGGCAGCCATGGGGAAGAGCACAGCCCGCTGTGACTCCTCAATGCTGGCCAGGTGAATGAGGTGCGACTCTTCTTCCCTGAGGCGCTGCTGGTCAAACTCAGACATGCCCAACCCCCGGACTATCGGTGCCCCCAACACCGGCTCTCCCTCCTGCCCAGGCCCCTGACTCCGGGACGACACCAGCAACCACCTCCTCCTCCTCTTCATCATCATCCTCCTCCTGGTCCTGGCCCTGGTCTCGGTGGAGCATTGCTGACTCCTCCTGCTCCACCAAGGCACTCTCCCCAGCCTCGAGCAGGCGATCTAGTGTCCTCTCCAGCATGAACAGTATTGGCAGCACGCTATTGAGGCCAATTTGCTCACTGCTGACCATCTTGGTCGCCTGCTCGAAGGAGGACAACACTTGGCAGACCTGGTTTATCTGCCCCCACTGCGCACAGGCGATGAAGGGAGTTGTGGTGAAGCCCTCTCAGTGCCTAGTTCCATCAGGTACTCCCTCACCGCCCTTTGCTGCTCCCACAACCTCTTCAGCATGTGGAGGGTGGAGTTCCACCGCGTCACACTGTCCACAATCAGCCTGTGAAGGGGCAGATTGTACTTCCGCTGCAATTTGGACAGGGACGCGGTAGCGGTTGGGGAGCGCCTGAAGTGGCTGGCAATCCTACGCGCCTTTGCCACAATGTCACTCAACCCTGGATAAGTGCGCAGGAACTTCTGCACCACCAGGTTGAGGACATGTGCCAGACAGGGCACGTGCGTCAGACTGCCAGCATGGAGGGCGGCGAGTAGGTTGCTGCCGTTATCGCAGACAACCATACCTGGCTGGAGCCTTCGGGGTGTCAGCCACTTCTGGACCTGAGCTTGAAGTGCTTTCAGCACTTCTTCTGCAGTGTGTCTCCGGTCCCCTAAACTAACAAGCTGGAGCACGGCCTGACAGCGCACGTGCCCCACACTTGAGTAGCTACGGGGGCGCTTGCTGGGAGGCTCAGCAGCTGCGGAGACAGTGGCTTGAGGGAGACCAGCAGTTCTCCCCCTGGACACCCCGGGGGCGGCACCACAAGATCGGTTGCCGACGATCCCTCACCGACGCCTCGGAGGGAAACCCAATGGGCCGTGAAGCTGATGTAGCGTCCCTGCCCATGCCTGCTGGTCCAGCCATCCATTGTCAGATGAACCCTGTCGCTGACAGCGTGATCCAGCGACAGGGTTACATTCTGCACAATGTGCTGGTGTAGGGCAGGGACACCAGTCCTGGCAAAGAAATGGCGGCTGGGGACACGCCATTGGGGTTGGGCCTGCTCCAACATCTGCCTGAAGGGGTTGCTGTCAACTATGTTGAAGGGCAGCAGATGTTGGGCAATAACCCTTGCCAGGAGCCCATTGAGGGAACGCACACGTCGGTCTCCAGGGGGGAAGGGAGTGGTGCGGTCAAAGGCGTCTGAAATCGACGCCTGGCGCCGGACGGCAGTGCGGGACACAGACGTGGAGGGTGCTGTGGAAGTAGAGGTCTGGCTGCCGGTACCAGTACCTCTACTAGAGGGAGCGGGGGGGCATGACCTGCTGGAAACAGATGAAGATGTGGCAGGGGCTGCTGTACCCTGCTCACTTGTGGTGGTGGCGCTGCTACCACCACCACGCTTCATCTCGTCATACAACGCCCAGTGGTTTATCCTCAGGTGCTGGTTCAGGGCTGTGGTACCCACCCGAGCCAAACACTTCCCTCTCTTCACCCTCACTTTACAAATCCGGCAGATGGCCACGGTAGGGTTGTCTGCCACCAGGGTAAAGAAATTCCAGACAGGTGACTTCAGCACCGCCCTCCTGTCAGATGGGGTGACGCTTACTTGCACCTGCTGGGACTCGGTGCGCACAGGTGGAGCTGCCTGCTGCTGCTGCTGCTGCTGCTGCTCCTCCTCCTGACACCTCCTGCTGCCATCACCAGTGGAGACCCTGACGATGGTCTCCCTGGTGGTGACCTGGCGCACCGTTTCACCAGGGTGCCTACCTTCCCCGTCGTCACTGACGTAGTGAGCCGACGCGTCAGATGGCAACCATGATGGGTCACCCTCTTCGCCCCCAGAGATGTCAGACCAAGGGCTGAGATGTGTTGGTCTGAGGGAACCACGTGACATGGAGCCTCTAGCCTGGCTCCGCTGTCCCCTCACCCACGCCTGGGTCTGACTAGGTGCTGCTGTTTCCTGCACCAAAACAGCAGCACCAGTTTGAAGGGATGTCTCTGGGATACTGCCAGCAGGTATCCCATCCTCCTCATCCATCCCTTCAAAAAGGTCCTGACCATCAGGACAGAGCTGGAGGTCTGCCTGATGCATGGCCTCCCCCAAGAGATCCCTCTCACTGTCGCTGTCGAACAGTAAGATGCTGGACTCTTGGGGGCTGGGGGGGGGTAGTACAGGCACCGGTGTAATGGTGGTACTACTGTGAGTCGGGACCGACGACTCAGTGGCACTGCTGTGCCCCATGTAGTCCACCACTACTTGAGCCTGAGATGGCAATATCGGGCGGCTGCCCGATGGGAAGAACTCCCGGATCAGGCGTACTCCCCTTGCACCCGATCCTCTACCACTAGTAGGGGCACGAGAGGTACCCCGTGCTGGCAGCGATCCAGCACTGGGAGTAACTCCCCTACCCCTGCTGCCACGGCCACGGATGCCGCTCATTATTGCTAATATGTGTGTGGGGGGGGTAAACTTTATTGGGGGGGTAAATGTGAACAAAATGTGTTTTTGTGTATTTTTTACAAGACAGGCACGCAGACAAAGACGTACACAGACAGCTACTAAACTATAAGAAAAGTAGTACACCAGACAAGGACTACAAAATTAAAGAAGAAAAAAAAAGCACTAAACAAACACTAACTTTTTTTTTTTTTTTTTTTTTTTAAACACAAAACACAGACACTAAACACACACTAAGCTAAGCTAGATGAAATAAATGTACACTAACAGTGTGTACACTTACTACACAAAATTTAACTAAACTGAACACAAAACTTAGCTTTTATAAAAGCTCTTTAGGGAAAACTAAACAAAATTTGAACTGAGATGCCTATCAAATATCACTGAACAGCGAACCTGCAAGATCTAACAGTAACACAAGATGAACAAAACTTAGCTTTTAGAAAAGCTCTTTTATAAAGCTCAGCAAAATGTGTTCTGAAATCTCTTGCAAATATAACTGAACAGGGAGGATTGCAGGATCAAACAGTAACACAAATGAAAAAAACAGCACAAAACAGCACAAAACGTAGCTTTGAAAAAAGCTCTTGGGTCTATTGCTTTGAAAAAAGCAGTTGATATACTGGAAAAGATCCACTGGAATCACTAAATAGCAATGCTGGTGATGATCTAAATCAATCAAGAACAAAGACACAGGAAACCAGGAACACAGAAACAGCCTCCACACTCTATAGCCAGCTTCTGAATCTGCAATGAAATGGTGCTGGGAGTGAGCTTATATAATGTCCATGCAGGCAGGTTCCTATTGGTTGCTAACCTGTGACGAGTGTGGAAGGAGAACTCTGATTGGCTCTGATGCAAAAGGGCGGAGCAAATAATCGCGCAATATTCCTATTGCCGAATATTCGCATTGCGAATATTCGGCAATATAAAATGATCGCTTCAGCTACTCGGCCCAATGGCTCTAATCATACCAGCAATGCTTTCAGACGTCTATGGAGATCACTAGGATGTGATCTGTTTTAAAAATGAAACTGTAAAAATCGCTCTGATGCGGAAGATCGGGGCGAGGAAAATAATCGCGCGATATTGCGTTTGCCGAATAATCGCATTGCGATCTTTCTGGAAAATTCAATGAACGCTTCAGCTACTCGGCCCAGGGTCTCTAATGATACCAGCAATGCTTTTAGACGTCGATGGAGATATCTAGGATGTGATCTGATTAAAAAAAAAAATTGTAAAAAATCGAATATTCGGAATTGCGAATATTCACCGCGAATTTCGAAATATAGCGCGATTTCTCGAATATGCTATATTCGAGTCGAATATTCGCAATGCGAATATTCGTGAGCAACACTACTGAGCAATCCTCTTTTATTGTTCAGTGAAATAAAACGGACTTACAGAGAAAAACCTTGGTCCGTTCCGCCCTCTTTGCTGTGAGTGACAGGTTATTTAGCTTTAGACCGGTATTGTTTTTTAATTCCCACCCCCACTCCTTTTCTGAAGTCATGTGGTTACTTTTCTGTATTTTGACTGGATGTTAGTGATCATAGCGGAATTCAGTGTAAGAAATACGTAGGAAAAAATGCATGTCGACAAGGGCAGTGTAGAGGTGGGCGGAGAGTCTACTGACATCACGACTCCACCCTCCGAGCTCCAGACAACAGATCCACCCACAGAATCTGCAGTTTTTCAGGTCTCATAACAGACAGATGGGAGACATTTGACAGGTAAAGATACATGCAGGAGGCATGTACATCCTTATAGATCAGCACTATGGAAGTCGTTTAGAAAGGATGAGAGTGGGTTTACATCCACTTTAAAATTATAGACTGATCATTTTTTTGTCAGTGGGCCACATACAAAATCAGCAGGGGATTAAATATTTTTTTCCCTCACTGTAACTACTATCAACAGAGTACCTAAATCCTGTTCAGGCAACACTAATGCCCTGTACACACAATCGGTTCATCCGATGAAAACGAACCAATGGATTTTTTCATCAGATATCCGATGAAGCTGACTTTCATCAGTCTTGCCTACACACCATTGGTTAAAAATCCGATCGTGTCCAACACGGTGACGTAAAACACAACGACGTGCTGAGAAAAATGAAGTTCAATGCTTCGGGGCATGCGTCGACTTGATTCTGAGCATGCATGGATTTTTGACCGATGGATTTCCCCACAGACGATCGTTTTTTTCTATCGGTTTTTTAACCATATGGAAATTTTAAAACAGGTTCTATTTTTTTTCACCGATGGGAAAAAAACTGATGGGGCCCACACACGGTTGTCCGATTAAGAAGCGGTCCGTTTCATCAGGCAAACCGATCGTGTGAACAGGGCATAAGGCCCCTTTCACACAGGGATATTCGAGGGTTATTCGAGCGTTATTCGAGCAAAGCCTCATCTGCAATCCCAATGTGCTGGTAAAACACTGCTAAG